>NW_011500671.1:39395-71265 GCF_000495115.2 Populus euphratica | reverse complement strand
GCCATCTCTTTGTCCTTTTAATTTCAGTTCTTAAATTCATAAATCAATCCTTTCATTTATCTAATAGGCCTGCATTTAAAATGAATATTTACCACAAATTAAAGGTATCTTAGGTTATTAGATATATTATTATAAAACATGTTTTAGTTAAGGAGTTATTGATACTTCAAGTGCAAAATGATGATATAAAACCTTGATAAAAATACACTTTTAAGTATCAATCATTGCCATACATAATAAAGCAAATAACATAAATGTCTTATTTCCTAGTCTAAGCACTTCAAAGCTTTGAATACGACATCATCGTTGTAATAAAAAAGTTCTTGACAAAATGAATCCAATAACATCGAAATAGATCACTAACAATGACCAGAGTGGATCATACTCTCTATACACAAGTAAATGAAAAATTACAATGAGAAGACAAGAGAGAGATGTAAGAGAAGAAGAAAAAAAGAAAAATACCTTAAAGACACAAAAAGTTTTGATTACAACAATATTAATATTATTAAAAAAATCTTGATAAGATAAGTCTAACTATAATAAAAAAAATCATCATGGTAATAAGAGTAGGCCACACTAAAGGTGGCTCACTTGCATTTAGACTAAAAGTGTGGTCCATTATCATTGTCTTTGATGATCTTTCTTGAATTAGATTTTTTACATTCATAGCTTTTTAACGGTATCAACAGTATCATAATCGGAGTTTTAGTATGTTTATAATATTTTTTTTTCTTTATTTTTTTTTGTCCTCTCTCTTAACTACTCACTTGCTTTTTGGATAAAGAGTTTAATACACTCCGGTCACAATTAATTTTTATATATATATATATATATATATATATATATATATATTCATCTCTTCTCTCCTTTTATTATAATTTCAATTGGAACTTTAATGTATCTTTCATGTCTTTTTATTATAATTTGTAAATATTTTTTATTATATTAATGATATTATAATTGGAACTTTAATGTATCTTTCATGTCTTTTTATTATAATTTGTCACTTATTTTCAACAAAAAGAGTGATTTAATCAAGTAATTATTAACAATTTTTTTTTGATACTATTGTATTCATCTCATGATATTTCCAGTTCACTAAAGATGATTTTGTAATGTAGCTGTAACATGCCTTTAAAATTTATTTATTTATTCATTTTTTCTCTAACAATTCTTTGAAAAATATTGCGTTTTTCATCAACAATTACTTTATTTTCCAATCATGGTATATTTCAAACTTTACTTCTCGCTGTGTTATTTGGCCAATTGCTATTTTCTTCTGAAATCTTTATTTACCTTTTCCATCTTCCCGTCTTTTTTCTATCTTCCCTTCTTTCTTCTAGGGTGATAGTATACAAAACGATGCCCTCTTGATGAACACAGAGACCACTTTGTTTTGTTAATGTCTCTCCCCACCAAACGCTCAACCACAGCCACAGCCAGCACTTCTGCCTCAAATAATTTCCTTCCAATGAAGAAGGCCAAGTCCCAGGCCGCCTCCGCCTGTTCTCCTCTCGACCACAACAAAAACGGCCTCTATCACTCTGACGATGTCGTCTTCGATCCTTCTTCCATGTCTCTCGACGACGATCTCAAGCTCGTCGACTACCGCACTCCTCCCGCCGCTGCTAATTTATCTCGCAAAAAAGCCACCCCTCCACAACCCGCTAAAAAGCTCGTAATTAAGCTCGTCAAGGGTAACAACTGCTCAACTCGTTTGCATGATTTAAGGGTTTTGCTTATATTAACCACTAAATTAATGTGGATAACATGTTGGTCGTGGAGAGTAGAATTTGTTTGGATATTGGGATCTCGTTACTGCATAGCTTAATTTGGTTGTTTGATTTCATTTTAGGAGTGAGCTAAGCAATTGTAAACAGAAAACCCTATGTTTTCTTTCTATTTTGGATCTGGATAATTAATTGCAGTTCAATTAGCTTCTTTCGGAATTTGTTATTTATACAAATTGCTGCTGCTAAGGATTTGCACCATGGTTACATGAATTTTTTGTAACTTGGAATGATTCTATATTCTTTAAGGTTGGTTTCCTACATGTATACATGTTACGTCAAAAGCTTGGAAATATTAAGTATTGTTTTTTTCATTCGTTTATATGTCGGGGTAACATCACTTCTTTTTCTCGTTAACTAAGCTCTCCCTCTCAACACTTTTTCTTGAGCCCCCGCTCATCTAGCTCAATTGTACGAGCTCATTTTCGTGCATGAAAATAATTGTAGATTGAATGAATTTTAAGGAAATAATTTGTACACATTAATGCAATTGATGAATTGGCGTGTCATTCTTCTTTAATGAGCCTTTTTCCTTTTACTTCTGGTTTTTCTGTGATTATGAATGAATGGAGTTGGATTTAGTAGCATTATTGAAATCTAGATTCTGGAATTACAAATCGAAATAAAATTTGATGCCAGGTATGCTTCATCTTTAACTGATTTTATTATTTTCGTGAAGCTAAACCAACTCTGCCTACAAATTTTGAGGAGGACACATGGGCAAAGCTGCAGTCAGCTATTAAGGCTATATTCTTGAAACAACCAGCTCCTTGTGACTTGGAGAAGCTTTATCAAGTATGTACTCCTATGTTTCTTTCTCCTTGTATGATCTCTACCCTTGTTTCAACTCAATGTAGCAATTTGTCAATGCGAATGTGGTTTTTATTGGTTTTGGTATTCATCATCCTGTTTTTTTAGGCCGTCACTGATCTTTGTCTGCATAAGATGGGGGGGAATCTCTATCTGCGCATTGAAAAAGAGTGTGAAACACATATATCTGCAGCATTACAATCCTTAGTTGGTCAAAGCCCAGATTTGGTTGTCTTCTTAAAGCTTGTTGAGGAGTGTTGGCATGATCTCTGTGACCAGATGTTGATGATTCGTAGTATAGCCTTGTATCTGGACAGAACATATCTGAAACAAACTCCTAATGCACGTTCATTGTGGGACATGGGTTTGCAGCTTTTCCAAAAACATCTTTCTTTGTCTCCTGAAGTTGAGCACAAAACCGTCACCGGCCTCTTGCAAATGATTGAGAGGGAAAGGTACTTCGAAAAACTAAGATATTAGTCTTAACATATATATATGGTTTCTAGTTTTCTGTCAATAGGTTCAACATGTCTGGGAAACTTTAATATCCTGTATGTGTATGGGGTGCTTTCAATTTCTTTCAAAGCTAATTCTACAATTAACTGAGCTACTATAAAGAGTCAAGTTTGATGAACCATTGTCAACACGTGTCTGGAATGCAGACTCCTTGCAATCTGTAACGTAAAGATATGCTTTCATTCTCCAATTGGATTATCAAATATGGAGTGACAAAAAATGAATTGTCAAGATAAGTGAAAACTAATCTGTAAATCAAATTGAAAGTAAAACATCCACTCTCTTTCCCATAGATTGGAAAAAGGAAATTTGTTTTCTATTACATTATTGGAGTTCAATCATTGGAGTGGTCACAAATCTTGCAAATGAGAACTTTGTGACATTAGATTATTGGAGTGTTTTGAAGCATCATTATTTTTTTTTCTTCTTGGACACTTCATAGAGATCCTTTTCTTGTGATTGCAGATTAGGTGAAACAGTTAATAGGAAACCCCTTGGCCATCTTTTGAAGATGTTCACTTCACTAGGAATTTATGCAGAAAGTTTTGAAAGACCATTCCTTGAGCGCACATCTGAATTTTATGCTGCCGAAGGCATGACATACATGCAGCAATCAGATGTTCCGGATTACTTGAAGCATGTGGAGGTGCCTTTTGTTTCTCCTTTGATATTATTCGGGATTAAAGTAGTTATGAAAATCAATTTTAGTTTTAGCTACAGCTTTTATGTCATTTCTGTTACTTAATATTTGTTTACTGCTGGAAAATTTGGTTTGTCACATATTCCTGCAGTCGAGATTGAATGAAGAACAAGATCGATGCAAGATTTACCTTGATTCAAGCACTAAAAAGCCACTAATAGCAACTGCAGAAAGGCAGCTACTTGAACGCCATATATCTGCTATTCTTGATAAGGTGCAAATGCCCTTTAGTTATACATAGCCTCCTTCTAAAGAGCAATCTATTTGTGTTGCTTGAATAACTATTTGTCTCCATGATCTGTCCAGGGGTTCATGATGCTTATGAATGGACATCGGATTGAGGACCTTAAGAGGATCTACTCACTGTTCTTAAGGGTCAATGCCCTTGAATCATTAAGGCAGGCCCTTAGCATGTACATCCGAAGAACAGGGCAGGGCATTGTCATGGATGAAGAGAAAGACAAGGATATGGTTTCCTCCTTGTTAGAGTTTAAGGCTTGTCTTGATTTAATATGGGAAGAAAGCTTCTCCAAGAACGAAGGATTTTGCATCACCATAAAGGATGCATATGAGCATTTAATTAATCTTCGTCAGGTTAGTCTATCACTCTGTTGGTTTGATCTTAATTGGTTGCAGTACTAGATGCTACTATTAACATGTAAAAGTAAGCTTATCACCTGTTTGCTGCATGAGATTACTGCAAAATCTTATTAAAAATTAAAGATATCCTTAATAAAAGTAATTGAAAATTTCTAAAAGAAGAAAAAAATGAAATACTTTTTTGCATCCAATTTACAGTAGATTTCAGATAATCAAACCCCATGAAAAGTTGGGCTCAAATCTATACTAAGCTTTCACCATTGTCATGTTGGAAGAAAATGAAAGGACAAATAAAATAAAAGGTAAATGATGATGAATTAGGAAAGTAAGCAATAAACAAGTGAATGACAATGCATACCTTTTAGAAAGACTAAGTGGAGAAAAAAATATGAATGAAACTAGCCAGAAAATGGTAGGCGTGTTCATCATTTTGTTACATGCGGCCACTGATTATGCATTGAACTTTTTGGTTAAAAGCAATTATTAGATCTTAAAACGTTATGCAGGTAAGAGAGTTAAAATGAAAGCCATTGAACTTTTCCATGAATGTCCTAAGTCTTTTGCTTAAAACACTTGAAATGTAATAAAGACAGGCTTAAACATATTTGTTAAGAAATGTCACCAAGTTTCTTATCTCTTAGTTTGCAGATTTTCTGAAACTAAGACAAATCTTCTCTGGGCCTCAGACATATCTGAAGTATTTGAATGGTGGAATTTTCAATATATACATACCTATCTGAAGTATTTAATGGTAGAATTTGCAATAAAAATGGAAATATTATAGTGATCAGAGTTGTATTAAGTTTTCTTTAAATTTTATTGTGCAGTTATTTGCGCTTGCAGTGTCATTCACCAAAATGACACATCATGAATTGGCAGAATCAGACTAGTGTTCAATCAAAATTGATATTGGGATAATATGCTAGTCTTCTATCACATTAGTAATATGCCTCTACTTTCCAAAAATGTCCCCTGATATGATTTACACTAATATCTTTCTTGAGATATCATAGGGTGAGATTCTCCTAGTATTTTGATGTAGGAGGGGGAGTAGTCTGTTTGGTATTGCTCTCAGTTTCATTTAGCTGCTTTTGATTCTTAACACAGTGTTTGGTTAGGGTGCTTGTCTTGAAAAAAAGAAAAGCACTAGCCTCTTTGTATGGGCACCACTTTGTTTTTGGATCAAAGCAAGGTAACCCTTTGTTCAACCAAAAGCCAGGCAACTTACTGTTGGGTCTGTTGAGTAAAAATATTATACTTTTAATACTTAGCAGTTACCAAAAATTGCCTTTTTTGGTGTCACTTTCATGTCACACCTCAGCACACTAGCCACACAGCACAACTCATCAATACCAAACAGGCCCAAATGCTTATTTATTGGTTGAGAAATGTTGCACTAGCTTATTTATTGGTTGGCAAATGTTATTGATAGCACTAGGTAAGTTAACTACTAAGGGCTCTTGGAGCGGTGTATACTTGAACAAAGCAAGGCACATGCCTACAATACCTAATGTATGATAATTTATCTTTTCCTTTTTTCTTCTTGGTTTCTTGGGAAAAAAAAACATCACAAATCATTCTATCCTTTGCTTACAAAATATACCGAGTAACTGTACTATTTATAAGAAAGTCGCATTAAAAGTGTTATCTTTTTTTTATGTCAAACCACTGTAGATCATAAATTAAATCAC
This sequence comes from Populus euphratica, assembly GCF_000495115.2. Classification (NCBI taxonomy): domain Eukaryota; kingdom Viridiplantae; phylum Streptophyta; class Magnoliopsida; order Malpighiales; family Salicaceae; genus Populus; species Populus euphratica. The sequence continues at coordinate 65,155 of NW_011500671.1, read as the reverse complement.
ATAAATTTTTAAATAACATCGCATGCCCTTGTAAAACTTGATATGAAAATGAAACAGGTGGCATCTTCACCCAGCCATGTGTTTTGTTTTTCAATCTTTTTCTGTGCTTCTTGAGCAACCTTTGGAATCCTAGTTGAAGGCGCCTCACCTAGGGTTTGAGAAGTGCTTTGGCCTCCTAGCTTTGTGTCCAGCACCAAAGTTGCACTTTTAACAACACTAGGGCTAGGTTTTGGGAAAATAGAGAATTTCTAGGTTTTTATCTTTATGAAGGGTTTTGGAATGTAGTGATCAGGTTGTGGAAAAGTTATGGCATAGAGACTAAATTGGCTCTTGCATGAAGTAAATATCTACCAGTGTCAAAAATTCCTTTGAAGATGATATGTATAATTAGGCAGTAATTTTATCAGTTTAGAGCAAGTTATAGTTGGCCACTTTGCCAAGTCTAGTAACTCATCGCATTGTTGTGCAAGTAGCAAGCCAAATTGTGCATGAGTCTTCTTACATGTATAATAGAAAATGTCCTTGTCTATTATGTGTTTCTACTGAGTGGTTGTTCCTTATGGAAAAGTACGATGCATTGCTCTTCAACTGGAAGTCCTTTCAACATTTCTCATTATGAATGAAAGAGCCAAAATTTTCTAGAAACTTTTCATGTACATTTTTTTAATCCTTTGGAAAGGCCTCCCCTGATGCATTGCTTCCTAATAGATGTTAGAGGATATGCATGGAGTATTATCTATCATTGAATTTGGATACACACTGAATATTTGGGTATAAAAAAGAAAAAGAAAGAAAGAAAAACTAAATCATTTGGAGTGCTTGGTCCTTGTTATTGCTATCCTCTTCCTGTTACTAGTGATGGAATTATTCTTTTCTTCTTGGAAGAAAAGGAGGTGGAGAGGAGGTTGAACTATCCATCTTCTTTACCGTGGGAAAATTGGTATTCAATGACACCTATGTTGTCTGCAACCACATAACAAGGCTAAGCAGCCGCTAAGTTAATGACCAACTGAAAAAATTCCCCTAGTATTAGATTGTAATGTTAAAACAATTTCACCGGATTTATGGAAATAGATATTTAGGCAATAATAGATCAGTTGTGGGATGGTCATTTGTACTCGTGATCATCACTGCTCTTTTCCTTTCTTGTTTTTCTTCTTCTTTGTTCCATTTCAATTCCTGGGATTTATCTGGCATATTATTAGATGTTTTGCATGTATGCATAAACACAAGCAATGAAATTTCATACAACTTGTATTCTTTCTGTGCAAGGATGTTGTACACTTTCATTATGCTCTTATGATGATTCATCATCTGAGATTGACATGATGAAATGTGGTGATTTCTTGTTGAAGATATAAATAACATAACCTCACACTCCACTCCAAAAGAAATGTATATTATTCTTGATAGTGCTGTCTATATTGTTCTTTTTTTAAAAAAAAGTGTGTTTCTGCTTACAGTTGATTTCATCATGGGAATGTGTATCCTTGAGGGTTCCTCTATTTATTGGCAACTTTTTTTTTGGCATATGCTTATTTATCTAATTGTTAATGTCAATCTCAGATGATGAAATTCCATAAATCGTTGTTTTTCAGAGTGCCATGAGTTTTTCATTACTCAGTTGTCAAAATTGATTCTATAGTGTTGTTTTCAACTTCCTACATAAATATCCATTTTTGTTCTCCATTTGATAGAACCATCCTGCTGAGCTGATAGCAAAATTTTTGGATGGGAAGCTTCGTGCTGGGAATAAGGGTACTTCTGAGGAGGAGTTGGAGGGTACACTTGAGAAAGTTTTGGTTTTATTCAGGTTTATTCAGGTAGTCTTGGTGTTAAAGAAAGTTTTTTTTTTTTTTCCTGCTAGCTCAACAGATTTTTCTTTACTATCATATTTCTGGTCTTTTGGGAATGTTAGACACAGCTATCTATTTTTTTTTATTTTTTTTTTTTTTATCTTTTTGTTTATGAAGGGTAAGGATGTGTTTGAAGCATTTTATAAGAAGGATCTTGCAAAAAGACTGCTGTTGGGAAAAAGTGCTTCTATTGATGCAGAGAAATCTATGATATCTAAGGTTAAGCATGGCAATTTTTACGAGTACATGTTTCACCAAGTAATTTTTTTCTATCAATCAAGTTAATATGTTTGCATTGTCATTGCAGCTGAAGATTGAATGTGGCAGCCAGTTTACAAACAAGCTTGAAGGAATGTTTAAGGTCTGAACTATTTATTTAAGTTCATTCTAGATTCTTGTTTGTTCTATTTTTCTCATTGAAACTTCTAAAGAGGATGGTAGTGATGTGAACTTTGCGATTACATGGTCACACAACCCACAACTAAGATTGAGATTTGATTTTGGAAAGCTGAAAGAGGTTTGATAGAATTGTAATACAATGGAAACTTGTCTTATAGTACTAGCATTATTGGAATGAAGTCGACTGATACCACAAAGTTAGTTAATTTTTGACAAGTCAGATTTAGTTCGTTCAATAACCAAAGAATACAAAAATCTTCTTCATATTAAAACTGAAAAGTTCAGAAGTATTATTCATTTAAAGTTTTTTCTTTCAAAATTTAGGCTTTACGTGTGTTTAAATAGTTTTGAGAAATTAATCCTAATGAATCTACTCTTGTGGGCTAAATTGACCCTCTTAAAAAACTGACCTAAAACTTTTACTAGTAAGCTCAAACCCTAATACAAACAAGTTTTGAATCTTAGCTGAAAACCAAAGTATTAATTAAGCTCAAACATAGAATAATGAAAACAACAAGTCTGAATAGTAGCTTGTGGATGCCGCATATAATAGAAAGAAAAATAAGAAAAAATATTTTAATTCACTAGCTTAAGTAACTTTTGGCCGAGATCCACCTTCCTAGATATTCTAGGATTGCATAGCCAATTTTTAAAGTCCTTTTGATGCTAGGAAATCTGATCTGGAAATCTGATCTGATTAGGAATTTAATTGAAGTTTTCTTTCCTTGTTGAACTAGGATTTCCTTCAGAACATGGAATACATTCTTAGAAATTCCTCTTTGAAGCCGCCCAATCAAATCTTTAGCATTAAATAATCTTTCCAAGTCTAGGATTCAATTCTGACAGCTTCCTTTTGTTTTCTTGCATGACTAGGAAACTTCCTCCTTTATTACTAAATATTCTCCTAAATAATAGGGATAATAATAAACGAATTTTCCTTTCAATTTTAGAAGAATATTTTGTTGATCCTTGTAAGAATCTCAATATCTTAATTAGCCCAAGCCAACTTCGGACCCCATGTGGCCTCAACCCATACTCATAATATAACCAAAATCAAACCTAGTTCAAGCTCCCAGTAAGCTTACTTTGCTGCCCAAATCAGACCTATACATGGGCTGACTTGATTTGACCGAATGAACCATTGAAGAGATTGGACTGATCCCATTATCATGCATAAACCAAGGCTAGCTAAAACTATCCCATTCCAAAAACCTATCATAGCTGAATGGAACACAAGCTAAATTCCATGAAAAAACTTAATTTTGGCTGAATGGCCTCCCCATCAAACTCAAGTACAAAATCAAAGGTCCTTCATGAGAAATCCATGGCTGAACCATATCAAGTAGTTTATTTTTAGCCAACATAATTTGTGAAGCTGTCATGCCTCCCAAGAATGCATTTATGATGGGACACTAACAAGAGTTGGTAATATGAACTGGTGGCTAAGATTAACATGGAGTGAACTTTATATCCCTCTCACTCGCTTTTAGTTTTGCCGCATTGCACTAGTAGTGTAAAATGTCAGCATATGTGCTACGTTTGCCTCTTCCACAAGCATATCCAATCCCTCTAACATATCATGCATGCAAACCTAAAAATGGAATTAATAGAAGACAAACAGTGAATGTTACCTTTAATTCTAAACAATGAGGTAGGTCATCTTGTGACTGTAACACACATTTCTTGACTGTTGCACGTGTATATAATTTTGTTGAAATGGTGCTTGATTGGACTTCATGAGAGTGCCACAGGGTCATGTTATTACTTCAAGGTAGTTGATACGAGTGTTAAGAGAGGTAAGGGTATGAACTTAAGAGTCAATTTAAATGTAATGTACTAGTATAATGAGAGCATTTGTTTTCCTAAGAAAAAGAATTTCTCTTGCAGTTTGATGGTGGTTTCATACATGGATATTAGTTTATTGAATTTGATTTGTTGGGGAGCAACTACTGCTTTGAATTTCTTATATAGCCCATTAGAAGTGCGTTCCATGCTATTGTGGGCTATTAAATCCTAATGTCTTCTCTTTTATTAATTTAGTAATGTCATGTGGGTTGGTTACCAATGATGAAAATGGCTGCATATTTACCACTTTCTTTTTCTTGGCATTACTTTTCCAGGATATTGAACTGTCAAAGGAGATAAATGAGTCCTTTAAACAATCATCTCAGGCCAGGACTAAACTTCCATCAGGAATTGAAATGAGTGTACATGTCTTAACTACTGGGTAGGTTTAGATCCTAATAGCCTGTATTTGATTTAAATTTTTATATATTTAGTCCCTTATTTCCAACAAAGTTTAATTTATGTTTGGTTGGTTGCTCTGCAGGTACTGGCCCACATATCCACCCATGGATGTTAGGCTTCCTCATGAGCTGAACGTTTATCAGGTATTGCACAAGATACTGATTTTTTTCTATCCATTTCCACCTACTAAAATATTGAATAAACAATTGCCTTATGTGTAGGATATATTCAAAGAATTCTACTTAAGCAAGTATAGTGGAAGACGCTTAATGTGGCAAAATTCATTGGGTCATTGTGTGTTGAAAGCTGAGTTTCCGAAAGGTAAAAAGGAGCTGGCAGTTTCTCTATTTCAGGTCAGTCTTGTTTAGTTTTCAATGCATTGCACTTTTGATGTCTCTTACTGTCATTTGTTTTTATTGATGCAACCTGCACAGGTGGATTTGTTCTAATAGCTTACCATCCTGTCCCTTATATTCCAGACTGTTGTTCTGATGCTGTTTAATGATGCCCAAAAGCTTGGTTTTCAAGATATCAAAGACTCTACTGGCATAGAAGACAAGGAACTTAGAAGGACTTTGCAGTCTCTGGCGTGTGGAAAAGTTCGTGTCCTGCAGAAGGTAGGTGATGATTATGTGCATCATGATTTTTGTGTGTTTGAGTTCTTACGAATGCTTATAAAATTGTTAAATGTTGGGTTTTCCTTATCTCTTCCCCTTATTATTATAGAATTTATGGTTTACAGTTGCCCAAAGGGAGGGATGTGGAGGATGATGATTCCTTTGTGTTCAATGAAGGATTTGCTGCTCCACTCTATCGAATAAAGGTATGTCTGTTTCATACCTATCTATAGTAATAATATCATGTTGTCTGAATTGCATGAGCATGGCTAATGCCAAGTCAAGTGCTGTGCTTTTCCTTAGCTGGATTTTGGATGTTTAAGCTAAGAGTTGTTTGGGGATGCAGGTAAATGCCATCCAGATGAAGGAAACCGTAGAGGAGAACACAAGCACCACTGAGAGAGTATTTCAGGATCGTCAATACCAGGTTAACCTTCACTCAAGTTCCATTTTTATTATAACAGTTTCTTGTGATGGACATTTAACAAAGTTGTGAACTTTGTGCTTTTAATGTTTGTAATAATTACTTAATATATTCCAGGTTGATGCCGCGATTGTCCGGATAATGAAGACAAGGAAGGTTCTAAGTCACACACTTCTTATAACTGAACTATTCCAGCAGGTAAATTTCCTTCTTTTTTTTTGTTATTGTTGTCATTGTTGTTGTAGTCTTGAGTAGGGATAATGAAGCAAGGAAGTGCTAGGATGTAAGTTATAAACATATCTTCTCTTTTCTCTCTCTCTCTGTTTTTTTTTTTTGGTTGAGGTGGGGGGCGTGGTGACCTTTGACCACCCTCTAGATTCATCACTGGTCTTAAGCATTGGCATAAGATGTGACCCCTGACCACCCTTAGGATCTAAAGTCTCAGGTTACTATCACATGACACCAACGTATGGTAGAGTTGGGTGCCGGTGATCTCATTTTAACTTTATAAAACATCACCAGAATGTACCATGATTAGTCGGTGATCTCATTTTAACTTTATAAAGCATCACCAGAATGTACCATGATTAGTCAGTTTGATAGATGAACTGGGTGAGAAAAATGGGTTGCCCCATTCTGAAACTCCCATGCAGTGAATGGATGGATATTAATATTGATGAAAAAAAAATTGTATGTTGTGAACAGCTGAAGTTTCCTATAAAGCCAGCTGATTTGAAGAAAAGGATAGAAAGCCTTATCGACAGGGATTACCTTGAGCGAGACAAGAGCAATCCTCAGATATACAATTACTTGGCCTAACACACTCTCACACCAATTGTGGCCTTGTAAATGGCACAGGAAACTTCTGTTCTATCCGAGGGGCAGATGTTCAATCCTGGTCAGATTAATGTACAGTATGTTTATTTTTGCTGAAATCAATACTGTAATTGTAAAGCGTATTCTGCCTCCTCTTTTGACACTTCCCTGCTGCTATTTGATCGTTGAGTCACCTGAGACAAGGGCCGAAATTGATTCACAAAAAAAAAAAAAAAAAAAAAGGAAGGAAAATAAGCTCCGCCAGTGGGTTATAGAAGTTTGGAGAGGTAAGCAGGCAGACTGGCATTTTCACCAGCCACGAGAATTGGAGCATTCACACCTCAAAATGCACGATTAATGTTCAAATAGAGGTTAGTTTTATTCTTATTTTACGGCCGATTTAACAGCTCCTGTGTCATTTGAACGCTCGGTTCTCATGCTGCCCTTTGTTTTGTTTTTTGGTGCCTTTTGTTTTATCATCTTACATCAATCCAGTCCGGCTAGTACGACTCCATTATCAGTATAGTCCCCAAACCTTGTAGCACCATCAATTTTGTCCTAAACTTAGTTGATATCAGATTGTCATCCATCCACCGGTAACAAGTAACCTATTTTTTTCCCATTTGCTTATGATCTCTCTGTTTTCGTTGTTTCCTGCCAAAGAGACTGCAAAGTAGGTTTCAGTTAAGTCATAATTCACAACTGCTGTAGTGCCAAAATAAGAACATTGTGTGAGCTAAAGCTGCAAGTTAGGGCTTGGGGAGAATAACAAGAATTAATGAGTGAAAATAATGTTTGGATTTAAATGGAATGTTTTTGATAAATGGATGGTAGGGTCATGTTATTATGTTCGAGATAAAATCGACAAGATTCAGATAAAAGTAAGAGGTTTGGAGCTCTGACTGTTAGTGACTTCTGAAGTTGAACCTACACAAGATAATTCTGTTGTTTTTGTCCTGGTTAATGTGAAATTGACGTTAAATTTCTTATGGAATGGCGCTAAGTAAAAGGAAAGGAGGGTTTAATAGTTAAATGCCAAATATTATTAAGGTTGTGCGGAAGTCATGTTCTCTAATTATGTTATGAAGTCGATCATGAATCACGTGCAGAAGTCATGCCAAGTGCCCTACACTCGTATACTATCAAAGCTCTCACATCAGTCAATCAGATGTTTCGATTGCGCTTGTCACTGCAGCCATTGATTTTCACTCCTCCTGTCCCCACCCGATATTCAAAGCTTCCTGCCGGAGAGAAAGGTCCGTTGCCGGAGAGACAGCCCTTGTCTTAGTGGTCCAGCCCAGTCAGCTATATGGGTTCGTCGACCACTACTTTCAGAGACTAATTGCAAAATAAACTTCCGCTTTTGCACCAACGGAACAATCAGCTAGTCCCCTCTTTCCACCCGCGCCATACTGCGGGTAGTATTTTAAATAAATTTTTAATCGCAACAGAAAAGAAATAATGTTATGGATTTTTTATATATATATTATGATTATTTTAATTGAAAAATAAAAAGATAATATTTATATTTTATAAAATAAATTAACAAAATATGTGAAATGATATATATATATAAAGAGTTTGAAACTAATTAAAATACTAGTAGTCTAGGATTACAGTAAATTATTTTTTCTCTTTATCCTTCAATGTTTAAAGCTTTACTTGAAAGGCAGGATAATCTTACACACGATCAACTTGTTAATCTTTATTTGTTTGAGCAACACTATCTTTTTATTATAACATTACAATTACTATATTGCCCTTTGAGAGTAAGCAATTATAATCTTTGGTCCATAACCGTATGATAATTTTAGTTTTATCATGAACAATTGAATCACGCATCTATCTTTATTATGCAAATTTGTTGTTAGCCTTGACTTTAAGAACTTAATTCTCATTTTCGAATAGCTTTTTTTTTTGTTATTGTTATTTAGTTACAAAGGGCATTTTTGTTTTTTTTATATATATATATATATAATTTTATGAGCAATTGAGTTACTCCATTACCTTTATCATTTTATATATATATATATATTATTGTTGATGATGTTTAGTCATTAGATCATTTTTTATTTTGTGCACGTGAAAAGGATTGTTAAAGTATACTTGGCATGTTTCATCAAGTAGTTGCTTTGTTGTCTTTGGGTGGCATATACAGCTCATAACAATGATTGAAATTAAGCTTCTTGTTCTTCTTAGGTGTCACATGTCTAATAGTGCAGTATGGTTTGATACTAGTTGACTTTTTTTTTTTTATCGGATTGCATGTTGACCATGAAAAAAAACTTATATTAGCCCTTCAATTTCTTTTGATTCAGTCCTTGTTTTTTTTTTAATTGGTTTATTTACAATGTTTATTTTTGATTTCATCCTTGTTATTTGATTTTGTTAGTTTTTTTTAAATCAAATTTAGTCTTTATTTTTTTAATTGTTTTTTTCAATCATTTTATGAAAGGAAAAAAAGACTAGTTCCCTGTTTTTACTTTGAAAAAATTAATTAAGTTATTTTAATAAATAAATAAAATATAAAACCAGCATAGAAATCTATTAAATTTCTTTAAATACATAAAAAGAATGTATTCTTAAGTTTAAGTAAAGGGTGATATGAAAATTATCTAAAACGCTGCCTTGAGTTAAATAAATAAAACTAATTTCTCCGTTTTTTTATAGACACACATTGAATACACAAGCATGATTAAACCTTTCAGCTCTTGATCAGCTTCATTTCTTTCTTTATGTTAATGCATAAGTAATGTAATGCTATAAAACTATTCTCACAAAGTATTATAGCTTTTTCTTATATTTTTTTTTGTTTTTTGTTTACATGTGTTTTTTTTCCAAATTTATCTTGTTCTTATATATATATATATATATATATTAAATTATCTTTATTTTTTTTTTAATATTGAATTAGTTGAGAATTTAGTTTTGTAATTTTATTCTTTAAGATTTTATGGATTGCTATATTGTTTTCCTACATGATTTTTTTTTATGAATTTGTTTCTTTTTTTTGTTGATTTTTTTTTATATTAAGTTAGTTAAGAATTTTGCTTTGTATTTTTTTAAAAAAAATATCGTGGATTGTTATAATGTTTCCTCACATGATTTTTGTTTTGTTAAAGTTTTTTTCCATATTTTTTTAAATTATATTTATTAATTTTTTTAATATTGAGTTGATTAAAAATTTAACTTTAATTTTCCCCACATGTTTTATTTCTCATTTTTTTCTTTTTTTATGTTTTTTTTAATTTTATTTTTTAATATTTAGTTAGTTGAGCATTTATTTGTGTAGTTAAAAAAAATAAAATTATGGATTGCTATAGTATTTCTCCACATAATTTTTTTTTTGTTGTGATTTTTTTTCCAGAATTGTCTTTGTTAATTTTTTTTTTCATATTAAGCTAGTTGAGAATTTAACTTTGTAGTTTTTTTAAAAAAAATATTATGAATTGCTACAGTATTTTTTGTTGAGAATTTAACTTTGTAGTTTTTTTTAAAAAAATATTATGAATTGCTACAATATTTTTCCATATAATTTGTTTTTTTTTGTAATTTTTTACAAAACTATCTTTATCAATTTTATTATTTTTAATATTAAGTTGGTTGAAAATTATAATTGTAAATTTTCTCATGAGAACCTATAGATTGTTACAGTATATCTCTTAATAGTTTTTTTTTGTTTTGTTTTTGTATGATTTTTTTAAATTATCTTTGTTAATTTTAGTTTTTTAATATTAAATTGATTAAAAATTTAGCATTATAGTTTTTCTTGAAAATATTGTGAATTACAATTATTTTTCCCTATATAATTTTTTTTTATATATAATTTTTTTTATAAATTCATAACAAGATGCAAGAGGGAGATTACATATACTAAACATGAAAACACGTGTGTGTATTATCAGCAACATTAATTACATAAACACAGAAACAATTATATATGGACGAGTCATGGCGAATGCGCATGGGAGTGCCAATGCCAAGCGTCCCAAGACGCCGATCCATGGAGGATATTGCAACCACAAGACATTTCATGGAAGCCAGATTAGACCCAGACGATTTCGCAGACGTTTTCGGTGGGCCTCCAAGGAGTGTTCTTTCTCGCAAATTCTCTGCTGACTCCACCAGATCTTCTTCTTCTCCTTACGAACAGATTTCCCTGCCACCTACGGAGTTTGTGTCTACGGGGAAAACCAATGGAGGGTGCAGCTTGCCGGCATTCAGGATTCCGGACAGGGTAGAAGGGCTCTATAATGATGTGTTCGGGTTATCGGAGGAGGGCAGATGGTCAAGAGAAAACTCCAAGTCCAAATGGAACTCTTCGTCGGTACTTAGTTCGAAGGAGCTCAATCCTCTACGGCGGCCGGTGACTGGAGATGACGTTGCCTTGTCTTCTTCTGCTTCAAAGCTCAGGTACCTACTTTTAACTATTTTCTTTATGGTTCGTCGGTTTGAAAATAATATAATTCCCTTTTTAACGTTATTTACTTTTCACAATCGTGTAATTTCGGGGTAAAGTAAGGAATAAAAAGGAAGAAGAAAGAAGCAAGATTGTTATGGAATTTTAGAGAAAGCGAATGATAATCATTTAAACTCATAAACAAATTTTACATTCCTCAATTTCCTTCAACTCACACTTAACATTATCAAATAATTTAATTTAGTGTTCTATCGTTACCCTTTGATTTTATTTTTTTTATCCATATTTTTACACCAAGAAATTCATGTACCCCTACTAGGTTTCTACTCAATATTTAAAAATAAATGAAATATACGCAATTTTTACTATTAATATGATTTGTTTTTCTATTTTTTTTTTCTTTCTGAGAAACACCTTTTTTCTTGCTTAATTATCATTGAAATTGTTAATACTCATTGATTCTTGCACTGCAGAAGTTACAGAATAGTGTATAGAAATTTATGCTAATATTTGAAAATATCTCTTTGTCTCGCATAAACTGAAAGACCAACGAAGGCAACGAGTGCAGGATACAAAATGTTTCTTTGCATTGTATTAGTTTTTTTTTTTAAAAAAATATTTTTAATTTTTTTTAAAATATTAAAATATTAAATAAATCCTAACATGAAAAAATTATATGTTCATGCAACAAACTTGATTGAAAAAAAGTTATAAAACAACACAACAACCAAATAAAATACTTATATTGCAAATATATACAATAAAAATTAACATTTTAAAATTGAATTCAAGTAAAAATTAGATAATTTTACTTATTTGTTGTAGGTAATTCTCAATAAAATTTAAATAAAAATAAAAATACTAATTGACTAAGTATTAGGGGCTGCTGAATTTATGGTAAGATGTTGATTTATAATAAAATAGAAGGAAATTGAGAAAAAAAAAAAGAAAAAATGAAGTAGGGGGAGAGGGGGGTCATTGGCCAATAAATTAAATATCACCAACAGTATTACAGTATTATAGAAGGAATTCATTAATAGGTTAATTTTATTGGTAATTTTATTTATCTTAATAATATATTATTATATTTTTTATATTTGTTTTATTCATAATTCTAATCAGTATACATCAAGAGAATATATTTATTAGTATTTGCCAATTGATGTAACAAGAGACTATTCTATCAATATAATTCACCACAATTTACCATTAAATTTTTTTTATTGATATTTCTATTTGTATTTATTAATTTTATTGTAGTATTTTTTACCTGAAAAAATATTAAATTAATTTTTAAGTATTTTTAATATTATTTTGATGTATTAATGTTAAAAATAAAAATAAAAATAAATTATAAAAAAATAAATTATTTTAATAAATTTTTAATTTTTTTTTTAAAAACATCTGTATTACCAAACAAACAGTAACGTGATCGCTCACAATTTATCATTGCAAACATGCATATATTGTAGTGTATTGTTTGTTTGTTGCGTTTCCTCCAAATGATTGGTTTAGGTGGTTATTCAATTTGAAGTATCAATTTTAGTTTCGTTACTAGTTTTTTTTATTTATTTGTTATAAAGTGGCATATCCCCGTCTAATTAATCTAAATCATAAAGGTATCGTAACTTTAGTTTTAATAGAAGATCAGTTTAGATACGTGAGAGTTGAGTAAAAAAGACACAATATTTCCTATAATACATATATTTAATAATATTAAGTGAGAGTTTTATAATTAGCTATCTAACTTTATTTATTTAACGTTGTGATTAGATTATTTATCTAACTTTATCTATAAGAAATAATTTTATTTTTTAGTTGGAGAATAGAATGATCATCTAAGGGTATGATTATCGTGTATATATATATATATATATATATATATATAGACTAATTCTAATATTGAGTAAAAGTAATATAATTAGGTGTTTTCATATGAAAAAAATTATTATGTTTCTTGATTAACAAATTTTATTCTAGGCTTCTTGGTAGATAAACATTATCTGGATTTCGTAAATTAAAAAAAAAAAAGTTTCTTTGAGGGTTTTTAATTTATCAATATTTATCCATAAATAAAAGTGCAACCGCGTGGAAGTAAAGAATTATGCCATCCTTTTTTTAGAAAATCCTTCACGTCAATATTTTTTTTTTCCAGTTTCCTTGTGGTGTCCCAATCCTATTCAGATATGCCTGAAGGAGACCATGTTGAAACTTTTCTTTTTCTTATTTGCAGTTGTTGCGTGAGAAATATACAAGCACACTATATACACTCTGTTTTGCATCTAGAAAATGAAGAATGCTAATATTTTCTTCTCATCTATGGAGGCCAATCAATGTGCCTTACAGATGGAACTCAAACACGATGAGACCTGAAGAACAACCATCTGCGAGGCAATGAGATATGCCATCTTTTTCATGCAATCATACTGACACATATTACCTGGAAAAATGAATACATTAATGAGAATCTCAGAGACTCCTCCTGTTTTAAAGTTTCACGGCAGGGCTCATCCTCAGAAACAACTAGTGATCTTGAACCCCATTCATACCGATGCCTCAGAGTTTCTTTGGATGATTTAGAACTCAACTCCCGTCTCTTCACCATGTCATGAACCAGAGGCGGAAAAAGCTGGTGTACAGTGTCATACAATGCTAGAAGAAGAAATGGAACGGGATGAAGATGAAGTAATGAGTTCTTACGTTATCGAGAACAATTCTAATCAGCAAGAGGGAACTGGCGAAGCAGTTTCTATTGATGAAGCAATTGCATGGGCTAAGGAGAAATCCCAGTCACTATCTTTTGGCAGACAGCATAAAAATGTTTTGATAGACCACCACTCAGATGAACTGCAAGGTGAAGAAATATCTTGATGTCTTCTCTTAGATTTGATTGAGAATTCGTTATTATAATTTACACGTTCTTTCTCTTTGTCATCGAAATCATGCAGAAAGGCCTAATATGCATGATTTTGTTGGGCATCTAATGGATGGACATGGAACAAGGCAATTGACTAAGGTAAACCACTTCAGTCCCCCCCAAAGCATTAACAAATGGATTGTGATAGAATGATGAAATATTTGTATAGTTCTTAGAACAGTATATCGATCACTGCCGTCTAGCAACAGACTAGTCAGCTTTGGTATGTGCTGGATGCTGTATTGTCAAAATTAAAGACATTTAGCATCGATGGCATTGTAGCTAGATCGTAGGTATATCATTAAACCTTCCAAGGTATTGTAGAACCAAGTTCCCCAATGTTGTTCGTCTCATAGTTTTGAACTTACAGATTTCACATTCTAAGGATACCCTATTTTAACAATGAATCGAGAGGGACACTACTACTTTTGAATAATTCATTTGTGTTATTTTCCGAATATGAATATTGTTCTGATGAGGAGAGAAATAAAAATTTTAGAGTGGGAATAGGTGTAATTCAGTGGTATATTTCCCCTTTTACTTTGCAGGAAGAAGAACCATATAAATCCAGAAGAGAGGAAGTAGAACAATCAGAAAATGATTTAAGCTCCTGAACTAACAATGTCTAGTATTGTCAACAATAAACATTTACTTGAAAGAGTATATTAACATCCCAGAAGTGCAAAATTAACTCATTTGGAAATTAGTTATGAGATTTTTTATGGATGCTTCTTTTCTTTTTCTATTATATAAATACACAGATGGAGATCGAGCTATTGGATGAAGACATCAGGTTGTGGTCAGCTGGAAGGGAAACTAATATCCGTCTGCTGCTATCAACACTACATCCCGTAATAGACATATTCTCTAATTTAGCTGTTACGCACTTCATATATATATTACAATGTTTTGATTAATGAATTAATGCAGATTCTGGCCAGACAGTGGTTGGTATGCAATCCCACTAACAAGCCTTGTCGAAAAGCTCACAAGTCAAAAAAGTTTATCAGAAAGCATACTTGCTTGTGGACGTAGCCCAAATTGGGTGAACCACGTAAATTCTTGTGTGTCTCATTTCTCATTTTATCCTATTCCTTACCTTTTGTCTTGTCGGGTTTGCATGCCAGCGTTCTAACAATGGATGGACATGGAACAAGGCAATTGACTAAGGTAAACCACTTCAGCCCCCCCGAAGCATTAACAAATGGATTGTGATAGAATGATGAAATATTTGTATAGTTCTTAGAACAGTATATCGATCACTGCCGTCTAGCAACAGACTAGTCAGCTTTGGTATGTGCTGGATGCTGTATTGTCAAAATTAAAGACATTTAGCATCGATGGCATTGTAGCTAGATCGTAGGTATATCATTAAACCTTCCAAGGTATTGTAGAACCAAGTTCCCCAATGTTGTTCGTCTCATAGTTTTGAACTTACAGATTTCACATTCTAAGGATACCCTATTTTAACAATGAATCGAGAGGGACACTACTACTTTTGAATAATTCATTTGTGTTATTTTCCGAATATGAATATTGTTCTGATGAGGAGAGAAATAAAAATTTTAGAGTGGGAATAGGTGTAATTCAGTGGTATATTTCCCCTTTTACTTTGCAGGAAGAAGAACCATATAAATCCAGAAGAGAGGAAGTAGAACAATCAGAAAATGATTTAAGCTCCTGAACTAACAATGTCTAGTATTGTCAACAATAAACATTTACTTGAAAGAGTATATTAACATCCCAGAAGTGCAAAATTAACTCATTTGGAAATTAGTTATGAGATTTTTTATGGATGCTTCTTTTCTTTTTCTATTATATAAATACACAGATGGAGATCGAGCTATTGGATGAAGACATCAGGTTGTGGTCAGCTGGAAGGGAAACTAATATCCGTCTGCTGCTATCAACACTACATCCCGTAATAGACATATTCTCTAATTTAGCTGTTACGCACTTCATATATATATTACAATGTTTTGATTAATGAATTAATGCAGATTCTGGCCAGACAGTGGTTGGTATGCAATCCCACTAACAAGCCTTGTCGAAAAGCTCACAAGTCAAAAAAGTTTATCAGAAAGCAAGGCTATGTTTCCACCCTGACAAGTTACAACAAATACAAGCGTAAATATGTTGCAGAGAAGACCTTTTCCATCCTGCTGGTAAGTTTTTGACCTGGCTGGAACAAAGACCAGAACAGGATACAGCGACAAAAAGTTTTTAAGACAATGGACTAGTTTATATATGTTGTTATTTCATGAATACTAGTTTCAAGAACACCGAAAATCTGAATCTTATTCTTGTTTCTGAATGTGGTTACAAGATGAATGGGCTGCTTTCGTTTCCCGAGAGTTTTTGTTTAACTAGAGACGATTCAGGATCCATTTTATACTCATTTGGAAACCAACAAGAGAAGCTAGCTTGCTCGATCGGCTAGTTCATTTGAAGAACGAAGAAATATATCAAGAGTAGATGGGCACGACCCAGATTTCAGGACTGTGAAAACAAATCAATAACAGTTTTTGTTCATTGCATGCAAGCTTTTCAAAGTTCCTAGATTAAGTTCACATAATGAGGGAACCAAAAAAGCTATGCTAAGCAACAAGGAGAAAGATGGATGACGTCCTAATGTTTTTTTTTTTTTGGTGGTCTTTTTCTTAATTTTATTTTGTGGTTAATAATTAGTGACTTTATTTTGGTATTTTACTTGAACTTTTCGAGATCAAACCTCTCCCGTGCAATCTGCCCACTACACCCCAGTAAGCAGATCTTGTCATACCTTCAAAATTTGCTTTGACTTATAGGCTGAATGAAAATTGTTGATGCATTTTATTTGATTAATAATCTGACTTCTATAATTAATATATAAAATTAATTTATAATATTTATAGATAGAAGGTAGATTAAGAAAATGATCAATTTTTTGGCATTAAAATAATTTGTTGTCTACCTTGGTTCTAGTAGCATAACTGCAATATAGATTCTTATGCTTCTTGAATTTTTTATTTTTATAGCACAACAAAAAATAAATAACAAATCAAAATTTATATCTGACTTTAATTAAAAAAAAAAAGATAAATGATTAGAGATTCTTTTTAAGGAAAGAGTTATTGAAAGAGCATAAGTTTTATATGAATCATTAATATCATGTCACAATTATTTCTATATTTGTAGTTTTTTAAGAATATAACATTTAGTTATTCAAATTCATTTGTATTTTCACTTTCTTGCTCATAAACAAATATCTAATTATTCAAATTCAGTTATATTTTCACTTTCTTATTCACCTATAAACACATGTTTTTTTAAGTGTTTTGAATATCATATAAAGATTTTTTTTTCTTCTTATACCTAGTTTTTCATATTTGTGAGCTTAAATTTCACAACTCTAAAGTTTCAAAATACTAAAATCAGGTTTACATTTTATTCATAATTAATATGATGTATTTATATATGACTTAGATGACATATGATTAAGTGCATATATGATAGTTAATAATATATCATTTAGTAGGTGATAAGCAAATTTATTTATGTTATCATTGACTTAACGATTTAAAGTAGGGTTCTATTTTTTTTCCAACTCTATTTTGTTATGATATTTCATGAATAGTCAATTATTATTCCATTTGTCTTTCATCACATAATTCTCTAAGTTGATTAGATAAATACTATTATCCTTAAACAGTTCTTAAAATTTTTATTTTAATGTCTAATTGATTCTTGAAAAGGTTCATGTATTTTATGAAGCAACTTCAAGCTTTTATATATATATATCGAGTGGCTCCAATTTTGACATTATCAATGACGTTTTGGGTAGATAAGAGAAGATAAGGATTGTCACCAAGTCAAGAGTTGGCTACCCACTCATCAATTACTCATCAAATCAATAGTTCCCAATTTTGGCCTATAAAAGGAGGCATTTGCCATGCATTTAGGCATCTTGGTTTCCAGATCAAGATCATGCTCTTCCTTCCTCTCTTTGTATTTTTTGTAATGTTTATGCTTTGCTTTCATTAATATCAAGTTTATGCCTTTCATTTCCTTTCCTTTACTTAGTTAACTTTTATCTTATTTATGTTTTTATTTTGTTTATTTGTTTTTCTTTCTTTCATTATGTTTAGTTAAGTTTATTATGTCAAGGTGAAAAGGTTACACTAATGGTGTAAGAATAAGTATAGTGTAAACTTAGTATGGACTTTAATGTTTGATACTAACATGTTTTGTATTTGTTATCTTGTTTACTTTTTAATACTTTGCTTGTTAAATAGCTAATCTAGATTTATGTTATATAACACTTGGTACAACAAATACTTAACACTCTCATAGCTCATAATGTATGGTATAACTGACATCTGAGTTGTGAAAGGAACTTGATTTGTTGTTAACATAAGTTATAATCATGAATGCCTGACGAGATTTACAAGTATTAACAATAATCAAATAAGATAACTAATGTGATCATGTTAACAATTTATAATCTGATTGAAACCTTCTTTATGTGTGGTTTCCTATTGAATAATGAGAGTTTATACTATACTTGTTTAACATACTATTAGTGGAACCTCTAACCTTGACATTTGTTATTATCATTGTTTAATCCTTACATTAATATTCCATCTCAAAGTTCTTGTCTTCTTCTTCTTCTTCTCTTTTTTTTTTCTTTACTACTACTACTGCTACTACTGCTACTACTACTACTACTACTACTATTACTATTGTTGTTGTTGTTATTGTTATTATTTTTGTATTATTGTTATTTATAATTTGTACAATTAACATCCCTATAGTTCGACCCCCGTTATGCCGGGTTATTTATTATTTTGACACTCTTGCATTTAGGAGAAGATATCAATCTTTTGGTCATGTCAAGTTTTTGACGCCGTTGCCGGGGAGGTAAGTTCTTGTACAAATTATAGTATTTATTTTATTTTCTCTTTTTATTTTTCTTGTATATAACTTTGTTTCTTTTCTCTTGTTTCCTTTTCTTTTGTTTTCTTCTTCCTTTTATTCTATTCCTATATGTGTATGAGAGCGTGGTCACGTACATAAAGTGGTAAACTTTATAGGGTATCCTCATCATTTTCAAAAAATATGGCCGAAGAAGAAAACTAGTCACTTTATAATGACAATAATGAGAATAATATGAATAACCATGTTAGAACACTTAAAGACCACATGAATCCCACAAGAACAAGTGCACCATCATACATAGTTTTTCCTCCTGATGCATCTTATTTTAATTTTAAGCTAGACATTATTCAATGTTTACCTTCTTTTCATGGCTTAGAATTGGAAAATCCATACTTGCATTTAAGGGAATTTGAGGAAGTCTGCAACACATATAATGAGTCAAATTATAGCATGAACACCATCAGATTAAAGCTTTTTTTCTTTTTCATTAAAAGATAAAGCTAAAACATGGCTACAAAATTTGAGATCAGGATCCATTTGTGCTTGGGATGAAATGCAACAACAGTTTTTAAAGAAGTTTTTCTCATCTCACAGAACAAACTCTTTCAAAAGACAAATCACCACTTTCACTAAAAAACCAGGAGAAACATTTTACCAATGTTGGGAGAGGTATCAAAACTTGCTTAATACTTGCCCTCATCATGGTTTTGAAATATGGAGATTGGTTTCATATTTTTATGAAGGGTTAACATCTAAAGATAGGCAAATTGTTGAATTGATGTGTAATGAAACTTTTGAAGATAAAGACCCTGATGAAGCAATGGAGTACTTAGACTTGTTAGCTGAAAATGTTCAAAATTGAGACATCACGGGTACTTATGAGGCACTGAGTAAAACTCAACCTCATACATCTAGTGGAGGTATGTATAACCTTAGGGAAGATCATGACCTCCAAGCCAAGTTTGCATCTTTAGCTAGAAAAGTCAAGGCACTAGAATTGAAAAAGAGTGGTCAATTAAAATTTATTGAAAACATTGTATGTCAAATATGTGAAACAAATGAACACTCAACCACTAATTGTCCAACCTTACCTTCTTTTAAGAATTGTTTCCATAAACAAGCCCATGCTTTAAACATTTTTCAAAGGGCAACCACAACCCATACTCACAAACATACAATCCTAGTTGGAGAAATCGCCCAAATTTTAGTTGGAAGAGTGATAATAACAATGTACAAACTTCACAACCACCGTTTCAAGCACACTACAATTTCTAAAATTCTCATGGATATGCACCTCCTTATGCTCCACCTCGTAGAACAAATCTTGAGCAAATATTACATGTATTCATTGAAAAGCAAGAGACAATCAATACTCAACTTGCTCAAAACATGACAGATTTTAAAGATACTCGCAAAATTAACATCTGCTCTCAGTTTCCAAGAGAAAGGTAAGTTTCCATCTCAACCACAACAAAATCCCAAGGGGTAATAGAATGTAAATGCAAGTAGTTCCAGAAGCCAACACATGGATCAAGTCAAATTAGTCACTACTCTTCGCATGGTAAGGTTATTGGAAAACCCACTCTTGAACCTTGTGAAAAAGATGATAAATCAATCTCTGAGGGTAAAGAAGGGGTTGAATCTGAAATTTGTAAAAAAAAAGACTGATTCCCCACTAACGCTTCTATTTCCTCATGCCATGACTAAACAAAAGAAAGTTAATCACAACTCTGAAATTTTTGAAACTTTCAAATAGGTAAGAATCAATATACCTTTACTGGATGCTATTAAACAAGTTCCTTCCTATACTAAATTTTTGAAAGATCTATGCACGGTGAAGAGAAAACTAAATGTGAAAAAGAAAGCCTTTTTAGCTGAACAAGTAAGTCCATTCTTCAGAATAATAATGCTTTGAAATATAAAGACCTTGGTTGTCCTACAATTTCTTGCTTTATTGGAGAACATAAAATTGAAAGAGGCTTACTTGATCTTGGAGCCAGTGTGAATTTACTTCCATATTCAGTTTTTCAAAGTCTTAATCTAGGTGAGTTAAAACCAACTTCTATAACTCTTTTACTTGCCGATAGATCTGTAAAAGTGCCTAGAGGAATAATTAAAGATGTGTTAATACAAGTCGATAAATTCATTTACTTGTGGATTTTCTTGTCTTGGACACACAACCTGTTGAAGTATGTAATTCATTTCTTGTTATTTTAGGACATCCGTTTCTTGCAACTTCTAATGCGTTGATTAATTATAGGAATGACTGATGAAGCTATCGTTTAGAAACATGACATTAGAGATGACTATTTTCAACATTTACAAGCAATCTAGAGATGATAATGACTTACAAGAAGTGGATTTTACTGAAAAATTAATTCATAATCAATTTCAAACCACTTCCAGTGAAATTAAGATTGATGAATCTGATGATTTGCAAATGATTTACTTTCAGGAAGAAATAAAGTCAAGTAATTGGAGGTCGTAAAGTAAGGAATTGCCACCACGATCAATTAAGTCCATACCTTTAAGTGCTCAACCACCTAAACTTGATTTGAAGTCGTTGCCATTCAATCTCAAATACTAATTTTTGGGAGAAAATGAGACTTCTTCGGTAATAATCTCTTCCAAACTTAATGCACATCAAGAAGGTAAGTTATTACAAACTCTCAAAATACACAAAAATGCATTAGGATGGACCATAGCTGACATAAAAGAAATTAATTCTTTAATTTGTACACACAGAATTTATTTGGAGGAAAATGCTAAACCCTCTAGGGAAATACAATGAAGACTCAATCTTAATATGAAAGAAGTAGTGAAAAATAAAGTCATTAAACTTCTAGATAATAAAATCATTTATCCTATTTTTTACAACAAATGGGTAAGTCCTACCCAAGTTCTACCTAAGAAGTCTGGAGTCACTGTGATAGCAAATGAGAACAATGAGTTAATTCCCACTAGGACTGTTAATGGTTGACGTATGTGCATTGACTATAGGAAACTTAATTCAATGACTAGAAAATATCATTTTCCTTTACCTTTCATGGATGAAATCTTATAAAGAGTTGCAGGTCATGAATTTTATTGTTTTTTAGATGGTTATTCAGGTTACAACCAAATTGAAATTGCATTGAAAGATCAAGAGAAGACTACTTTCACATGTCCATTTGGTACTTTTACATATCAAAGGATGCCTTTTGGATTATATAATGCACCGGCCACATTTCAAATATGCATGCTTAGCATATTGATTAGTACTTAAAAGTGCATTTTTATCAAGTTTTTATATCATCATTTTGTACTTGAAGTATCAATAACTCCTTAACTAAAACATGTTTTATAATAATATATCTAATAATATAAGATACCTTTAATTTATGGTAAATGTTCATTTTAAATACAAGCCTATCACATAAATGAAAGGATTGATTGATGAATTTAAGAACTGAAATTAAAAGGACAAATAGATGGCCAAACTTATAAAAGAGATGCTGGTATAGTCCAAACCGGAAAACTGTTATGTAATTGGGTCAGATCTGAAGCTGTAGATCTCAGATTTAGGTCTACTTTATATGGATGGAAAGGTAAGACATAGGCCTACAACTTTCATATAGAGCCTAAGATTTAAAAAGGCCACTTGCAAGTCCAAATTATAGCAACAACAAAGAAGTCCGAATCTGTCTTTTAACCCAAACACTATTTAGTGTTTGGTCCATATCTGGAATTCTAGAAGTTCAAATGACTTGAAGTTTTTACACAAGAAAGCTTAGACAATTTCCTACAACTTTCATGTTTTTAAGTGATTCTAATTTTGAAATTATCAATGACATTTTGGGCAGACAAGAGAAGATAAGGATTGTTACCAAGTCAAGAGTTGGCCACCCACTCATCAATTAGTCATCAAATCAATAGTTTCTAATTTTGGCCTATAAAAGGAGGTATTTGCCATGCATTTAGGCATCTTGGTTTCTAGATCAAGATCATGCTCTTCCTTTCTCTCTTTGTATTTTTTGTAATGTTTCTGCTTTGCTTTCATTAATATCAAGTTTATGCCTTTCATTTCCTTTCCTTTACTTAGTTAACTTTTATCTTATTTATGTTCTTATTTTGTTTATTTATTTTTCTTTCTTTCATTATGTTTAGATAAGTTTATTATATCAATGTCAAAATGTTACATTAATGGTGTAAGAATAAGTATAATGTAAACTCAATATGGACTTTAATGTTTGATACTAACATGTTTTATATTTGTTATCTTGTTCACTCTTTAATACTTTGCTTGTTAAATGACTAATCTTGATTTATGTTGTATAACACTTGGTACAACAAATGCTTGACACTTTCATCGCCCATACTGTATGGTATAACTGACACTTGACCTATGAAAGGAACTTGATTTGTTGTTAACATAAGTTATAATCATGAATGCTTGACAAGATTTACAAGTATTAGCATTAATCGAATAAGATGAGTAATGTAATCATGTTAATAATCTATAATCTGATTGACACCTCTTTTGTGTGTGGTTTCCAATCGAATAATAAGAGTTTATACTATACTTGTTTGACATACCATTAGTGGAACGTCTAACCTTGATATTTGTTATTATCATTGTTTAATCTTTACATTAATATTCCATCTCAAAGTTCTCATCTTTTTCTTCTTTTTCTCCTTCTTTTTCTTTATTATTATTATTATTATTACTACTACTATTACTACTACTACTACTACTACTACTACTACTACTATTATTGTTGTTGTTGTTGTTGTTGTTGTATTATTGCTTTCTGTAATTTATACAATTAACCTTCTTGTGGTTCGACCTCGGTCTTGCCGGGTTATTTATTACTTCGACACTCCTGCACTTGGGAGAAGACATCAATATTTTAGTAGTGTCAAGTTTTTGGCGCCATTGCCGGGGAGGTAAGTTCTTGTACAAATTATAGTATTTATTTTTATTTTCTCTTTTCACTTTTCTTATATATAACTTTGTTTATTTTGTTTTGTTTCTCCTTCATTCTTTTATTCTATTCCTATACGTGCATGAGAGCGTGGTCACATACATTAAGTGGTAAACTTTATAGGGTATCCTCATCGTTTTTAGAAAATATAGCCAAAGAAGATAATCAATCACTTCATAATGAGAATAACCGTGTTAGAACACTTAGAGACCATATGAATCCCACAAGAACAAGTGCACCATCATGCATAGTTTTTCCTCCTGGTGCATCTCATTTTAATTTTAAGCCAGACATTATTCAACTTTTACCTTCTTTTCGTTACTTAGAATTGGAAACTCCATACTTGCATTTAAAGGAATTCGAAGTGGTCTGGAACACGTATAATGAGTCAAATTGTAGCATAAACACCATCAGATTAAAACTTTTTCCCTTTTCATTAAAAGATAAAGCTAAAACATGGCTACAAAATTTGAGACCAGGATTCATTCGCGCTTGGGATGAAATGCAACAACAGTTTTTAAAGAAGTTTTTCCCATCTCAGAGAACAAACTCTTTCAAAAGACAAATCACCACTTTCACTCAAAAACGAGGAGAAACATTTTACCAATGTTGGGATAGGTATCGAGACTTGCTTAGTACTTGCCCTCATCATGGTTTTGAAACATAGAGATTGGTTTCATATTTTTATGAAGGGTTAACACCTAGAGATAGGCAAATGGTTGAATTGATATGCAATGGAACTTTTGAAGATAAAGACCCTAATGAAGCAATGGAGTACTTAGACTTGTTAGCTGAAAATGCTAAAAATTGGGACATTGCAGTTTCTTATGAGGCACCGAGTAAAACGCAACCTCATACATCTAATGGAGTTATGTACAACCTTAGGGAAGATCATGACCTTCAAGCCAAGTTTGCATCTTTAGCTAGAAAAGTCGAGGCACTAGAATTGAAAAAGAGTGGTCAATTAAAATCTGTCGAAAACATTATGTGTCAAATATGTGAAACAAATGAACACTCAACCAATAACTGTCCAACCTTGCCTTCTTTTAAGGAATGTCTCCATGAACAAGCTCATGCTTTAAACAGTTTTGAAAGGCCCAATCATAACCCATATTTGCAAACATACAATCCTAGTTAGAGAAATCACCCAAATTTCAATTGGAAGAGTGATAATAACAATGTACAAACTTCACCACCACAGTTTCAAACACACCATAATTTCCAAAATTCCCATGGATATGCACCTCCTTATGCTCCACCTCCTACAAGAAATTTTGAGGAAACTTTGTATGCATTTATTGAAAAAGAAGAGACAATCAACACTCAACTTGCTCAAAGCATAACAAATTTTAAAGATACTCTTGCAAAATTCACATCTGCTATCAGTTTTTACTCTTGCAAAATTCACATCTGCTCTCAATTTTCAAGAGAAAGGTAAGTTTCCATCTCAACCACAACAAAATCCCAAGGGGCAATACAATGCAAATGCAAGTAGTTCTAGAAGTCAACACATGGATCAAGTCAAATCAGTCACCACTCTTCGTAATGGTAAGGTTATTCAAAAACCAATTCTTGAACCTTGTGAGAAAGACGATGAGTCAATCTCTAAGGGTAAGGAAGGGGTTGAATCTAAATATTACAAGGAAAAGACTGATTCCCTGCCAGCACTTCCATTTCCTCATGCCATGACCAATCAGGAAGAAATCGAGGATGAAAAAGGCATTGAAAATGTTGATGCGGATCTTTTATCAAAAGTGACAACAGATTCGACACCCGACATCACACCAATTGATGATTACTTTCTTGATAAATCTCTACTTTCTCTTAGTTCAATGCCTTGGTTTGCTAAAAATATCTATTTTCTTGCTTCAGGATTTTTGCCAGCTCACTAGAGTACCCAAGACAAAGAAAAGTTCTTGAACGAAGTGAAGAATTTTTATTGTGATGACCCTAACTTATTCAAATATTGTCCTGATCAAATATTTCAAAGGTTCATTCCCGACAATCAGGTAAGTAGTGTCATTAAACTTTGTCATTCTGAAGCATGTGGAAATTATTTCTCGTCAAAAAAGACAGCTGCAAAAATTTTGCAAAATGAATTTTATTGGGCCACCATGTTCAAGGACACGCATGCATTCTGCAAAACTTGTGAAAATTGTCAAAAAGTTGACACTGGTAAAAAA
>NW_011500671.1:15451-36224 GCF_000495115.2 Populus euphratica | reverse complement strand
ATTATTATTATTATTATTATTATTATTATTATTATTATTATTATTATTATTATTATTATTATTGTTATTGTTATTATTATTATTACTATTGTTGTTGTTGTTATTGTTGTTTTATTATTGTTGTTTATAATTTGTACAATTAACCTCCTTGTGGTTCGACCCTGGTCTTGCCGGGTTATTTATTACTTCGACACTCCTGCACTTGGGAGAAGACATCAATCTTTTAGTCGTGTCACCTATGTTTTAGCTTTCTAACCATATAAACTAAATTGAAATCTAAGTTCTATAGTTCCAGATATGACCCTATGACTGAATAGTGTTCTAATTTGGACTAAACCAGTATCTCTTCTAAACTTCACTCTCCCTTTGTTTTCTTAATTTCAATAGTTGAATTCATTAATCAATCCTTTGATTTATTTGATAGGCCTGTATTTAAGATGAACATTTACCATAAATTAAATATATCTTATAGTATCAGACTTGTTATTATTAAACATTCTTTAATTAAGGAATTATTGATATTTCAAGTGCAAAATGCTAATATAAAACCTTAATAAAAATACACTTTTAAATATTAATCAGCCTGCATTTAAAATGGTCATTTAACATAAATTAAAGTTATCTTATATTATCAGACTTGTTATTATAAAGCATTCTTAAATTAGGGAATTTAATGATATTTTAAGTGCATTATGATTATATAAAATTTTAATAAAAATACACTTATAAATACTAATCATTTTATATCTTAAATTGATCTTCCTTAACAAAAATCACTCTTACACACTCTTTAGCAAACGTTTTTGAAGAATAAGCACTAGGTTTGAAAAAAAAAAATGAGGTATCCTCTTCTCTTTAATGGTTGTTGGCCACAAATATGGCAATGGACACAATTTAGCCAAAATTATAACAATTCCATTAACGAGTCCATATGTTAGTTTTTGTATTTTTTTTTGTTCAATTATTGGCATTCTTGCAAAGCCTTCTAAAACTCTAATTGACTTCAAATTTTAATTCAAGATACAAAAAATATGTTAGAAGATTGTTCATAAAACTTCAACCCCATCCAACATTTAAATTGAGATCTATGCTTGATATCATAAAACTGAATAAAAAATAATCTTGCATCGAAACTTGAATTTGTGTACTATTAAATTATCAATATTTTTAAACTAATTCATTAAAGACTCCCATCTATAATCATAATAAAACTTTTCTTAGAATTTCACCACTTTCAGTCAAATAGTGCGATTGTATGTGGGGTTATAACAATTATCAATATTTTTCATGCTTAAAATCATAAATTATTTTATTTAGAATTTTACTTGATGATTCTTCTTCTTCTTCTTCTTTTTCTAATTATTATTATTATTATTATTATTATTATTATTATTTTCTTCTAACTATTTTCATCCCAATTGATTAGTACTTAAAAGTGCATTTTTATCATGTTTTTATATCATCATTTTGCACTTGAAGTATCAATAACTTCTTCACTAAAGCATGTTTTATAATAATATATCTAATAATATAAGATACCTTTAATTTGTGGTAAATGTTCATTTTAAATGCAGGCCTATCACATAAATGAAAGGATTGATTGATGACTTTAAGAACTTAAATTGCAAGGGCAAAAAGATGACCAAAATTAGAAAAGAGATGTCGGTGCAATCCAAACCGGAACACTGTTCGGTAATTGGGTCATATTTGGCGCTATAGATCTCAGATTTAGGTCTACTTTATATGGATGGAAAGGTAAGACATAGGCCTTTTTATATGGAGCCCAAGATCTAAAAAGGCCATTATCAAGTCCAAATTGTAGCAACAACAAAGAAGCCCGAATCTATATTTTCAAATCCAAATTGTAGCAACAATAAAGAAGCCCGAATCTGTCCTCCAGCCCGAGCACTATTCAGTATTTTGGTCATATTTGAAGTTCTAAAAGTCCAAATGAGCTGACATTTTTACACAAGAAAGCTGAGACAATTTCCTACAACTTTCATGTTTGTAACTGGCTCCAATTTTGACGTTATCAATGACGTTTTGGGTAGATAAGAGAAGATAAGGATTGTCACCAAGTCAAGAGTTGGCTACCCACTCATCAATTAGTCATCAAATCAATAGTTCCCAATTTTGGCCTATAAAAGGAGGCATTTGCCATGCATTTAGGCATCTTGGTTTCCAGATCAAGATCATGCTCTTCCTTTCTCTCTTTATATTTTTTGTAATGTTTATGCTTTGCTTTCATTAATATCAAGTTTATGCCTTTCATTTCCTTTCCTTTACTTAGTTAACTTTTATCTTATTTATGTTCTTATTATTTGAAGCCATTGCCATCTAATCTCAAATACTCATTTTTGGAAGAAAATGAAACTTTTTCGGTAATAATCTCTTCCAAACTTAATGCACATCAAGAAGGTAAGTTATTACAAACTCTGAAAATGCACAAAAATATATTAGGATGGACCATAGCTGATATAAAAGGAATTAGTCTTTTGATTTGTACATATAGAATTTATTTAGAGGAAAATGTTAAACCCTCTAGAGAAATGCAACGAAGGCTAAATCCTAATATGAAAGAAGTAGTGAAAAATAAAGTCATTAAGCTTCTAGATAATGAAGTCATTTATCCTATTTCTGACAGCAAATGGGTAAGTCCTACCCAAGTTGTACCCAAGAAGTCTGGAGTTACTGTGATAATAAATAAGAACAATGAGTTAATTCCCACTAGAACTGTTACTGGTTGGCGCATGTGCATTGACTATAGGAAACTTAATTCAATGACTAGAAAAGATCATTTTCCTTTACCTTTCATGGATCAAATCCTAGAAAGAGTTGCAGGTCAGGAATTTTATTATTTCCTAGATGGCTATTCGGGTTACAACCAAATTGAAATTGCATTGGAAGATCAAGAAAAGACTACTTTCACATGTCCATTTGGTACTTTTGCATATCGAAGGATGCCTTTTGGATTATGTAATGCACCAGCCACATTTCAAAGATGCATGCTTAGTATATTTAGTGATATGGTTGAACATTTTCTTGAGATTTTCATGGATGATTTTTCTATTTTTGGCGATTCATTTGATGATTGTTTGACTAACTTAGGAAAGGTTTTAACCAGGTGATTAGTACTTAAAAATGCATTTTTATCATGGTTTTATATCATCATTTTGCACTTGAAATATCAATAACTCCTTAACTAAAATATGTTTTATAATAATGTATCTAATAATATAAGATACCTATAATTTGTGGTAAATGTCTATTTTTAATGCAGGCCTATCACATAAATGAAAGGATTGATTGATGACTTGAAGAGCTTAAATTGCAAGGATAAAGAGATGGCCAAACTTAGAAAAGAGATGTCGGTGCAATCCAAACCGGAACACTGCTCGGTAATTGGGTTATATCTGGAGCTATATATCTCAGATTTAGTTCCAATTTATATGGATGTAAAGGTAAGACATAGGCCTACAACTTTCATATGGAGCCCAAGATCTAAAAAGGCCATTATCAAGTCCAAATTGTAGCAACAACAAAGAAGCCCGAATCTGTCTTCCAGCCCGAGCACTGTTCGGTATTTTGGCCATATCTAGAGTTCTAGACGTCCAAATGAGCTGAATTGTTTATACAAGAAAGCTGAGAAAATTGTCTACAACTTTTATGTTTGCAACTGGCTCCAATTTTGACGTTATCAATGACGTTTTGGGTAGACAAGAGAAGATAAGGATTGTCACCAAGTCAAAAGTTGGCCACCCACTTATCAATTAGTCATCAAATCAATAGTTCCCAATTTTGGCCTATAAAAGGAGGCATTTGCCATGCATTTAGGCATCTTGGTTTTCAGATCAAGATCATGCTCTTCCTTTCTCTCTTTCTATTTTTTGTAATGTTTATGTTTTGCTTTCATTAATATTAAGTTTATGCCTTTCATTTCCTTTCCTTTACTTGGTTAACTTTTATGTTCTTATTTTGTTTATCTATTTTGCTTTCTTTCATTATGTCTAGCTAAGTTAGTTATGTCAAGGTGAAAAGGTTACACTAATGGTGTAAGAATAAGTATAATGTAAACTTAATATGGACTTTAATGTTTGATACTAACATGTTTTATATTTATTATCTTATTCACTCTTTAATACTTTGCTTGTTAAATGACTAATCTTGATTTATGTTGTATAACACTTGGTACAACAAATGCTTGGCACTTTCATAGCCCATAATGTATGGTATAACCGACACCTGAGCTATGAAAGGAACTTGATTTGTTGTTAATATAAGTTATAATCATGAATGCTTGACGAGATTTACAAGTATTAGCATTAATTGAATAAGATGACTAATGTAATCATGTTAACAATATATAATCTGATTGGAACCTCCTTTGTGTGTGGTTTCCAATTCAATAATAAGAGTTTATACTATACTTGTTTGATATACCATTAGTGGAACCTCTAACCTTGACATTTGTTATTATTATTGTTTAATCCTTACATTAATTTTCCATCTCCAAGTTCTTATCATCATCTTCTTCTTCTTCTCTTTCTTTATTATTATTATTATTATTACTACTACTATTATTACTACTATTACTACTACTAATACTATTATTATTATTATTATTATTATTATTATTATTATTGTTGTTGTTGTTGTTGTTGTTGTTGTTGTTGTTGTTGTTGTTGTTGTTATTGTTATTGTTGTTATACTATTATCGTTTATAATTTGTACAATTAAACTCCCTGTGGTTCGACCCCGGTCTTGCCGGGTTATTTATTACTTCGACACTCCTGCACTTGGGAGAAGACATCAATCTTTTCGTCGTGTCAAGTTTTTGGCGCCGTTGCCGGGGAGGTAAGTTTTGTATAAATTATAACATTTATTTTATTTTCTCTTTTCACTTTTCTTGTATATAACTTTGTTTCTTTTCTCTTGTTTCTTCTTCTTTTGTTTTCTTCTTTCTTTTATTCTATTCTTACACGTGCATGAGAGTGTGGTCACGTACATCAAGTGGTAGACTTTGTAGGGTATCCTCATCATTTTTAGAAAATATGGCCGAAGAAGATAATCAATCACTTCATAATGAAAATAATGAAAATATGGCCGAAGAAGATATGCACCTCCTTATGCTCCACCTCCTAGAAGAAATCTTGAAGAAACATTGCATGCATTCATTGAAAAGCAAGAGACAATCAACACTCAACTTGCTCAAAACATGATAGATTTTAAAGATACTCTTGCAAAATTAACATCTGCTCTCAGTTTCCAAGAGAAAGGTAAGTTTCCATCTCAACCACAACAAAATCCCAAGGGGCAATACAATGCAAATGCAAGTAGTTCCGGAAGCCAACACATGGATCAAGTCAAATCAGTCACTACTCTGCGCAGTGGTAAGGTTATTGAAAAACCCTCTCTTGAACCTTATGAGAAAGATGATGAGTCAATCTCTAAGGGTAAGGAAGGGGTTGAATCTGAAAATTGCAAAGAAACGACTGATTCACCGCCAGCACTTCCATTTCCTCAAGCCATGACCAAACAAAGGAAAGTCAATCACAACTCTGAAATTTTTGAAATTTTCAAACAGGTAAGGATCAATATACCTTTGCTGGATGCTATTAAACAGGTTCCTTCCTATGCTAAATTTTTGAAAGATCTATGCACTGTGAAGAGGAAACTGAATGTGAAAAAGAAAGCCTTTCTAGCCGAACAGGTAAGTGCCATTCTTCAGAACAATAATGCTTTGAAATATAAAGACCCTGGTTGTTCTACAATTTCTTGCTTTATTGGAGAGCATAAAATTGAAAGAGCCTTACTTGATCTCGGTGCTAGTGTGAATTTACTTCCATATTCAGTTTTTCAAAGTCTCAGTCTAGGTGAGTTAAAACCAACTTCTATATCTCTTTTACTTGCCGATAGATCTGTAAAAGTGCCTAGAGGAATAATTGAAGATGTGTTAGTACAAGTCGATAAATTCATTTATCTTGTGGATTTTATTGTCTTGGACACACAACCTGTTGAAGCATGTAATTCATTTCCTGTTATTTTAGGACGTCCGTTTCTTGCAACCTCTAACGCATTGATTAATTGTAGGAATGGACTGATGAAGCTATCATTTGGAAACATGACATTGGAGATGAATATTTTCAACATTTGCAAGCAACCTGGAGATGATAATGATTTACAAGAAGTAGATCATATTGACGAATTAGTTTATGATCAACTTGAATCTACTTTAAGTAAAAATGAGTTGG
Organism: Populus euphratica; assembly: GCF_000495115.2. NCBI lineage: Eukaryota > Viridiplantae > Streptophyta > Magnoliopsida > Malpighiales > Salicaceae > Populus > Populus euphratica. Next base: position 29,973 of record NW_011500671.1, on the reverse strand, counting down.
ATGAATCTGAAGATTTGCAAATGATTTATTCTGAGGAAGAAATCACGGATAACAAACGCACCGAAAATGTTGATGCGAATCTTTTGTCAATAGTGACAACAGATTCGACATCTGACATCACATCAATCGATGATTACTTTCCTAACGAATCCTTACTTTCTCTTAGTCCAATGCCTTGGTATGATAAAAATATCAATTTTCTTGTTTTAGGAGATTTGCCAGCTGATTGGAGTACCCAAGACAAAGAAAAGTTTTTGAACGAAGTGAAGAATTTTTATTGTGATGACCCTAACTTATTCAAATATTGTCCTGATCAAATATTTCAAAGATTCATTCCCGACAATGAGGTAAGTAGTGTCATTAAACTTTGTCATTCTGAAGCATGTGGAAGTTATTTCTCGTAAAAAAAAACAATTGCAAAAATCTTTCAAAATGGATTTTATTGGCCCACCATGTTCAAGGACACACATGCATTCTGCAAAACTAGTGAAAATTGTCAAAAGATTGATACTGGTCAAAAAGTTTTGTTTTATAATTCTCAACTCTATGCATTCTCTAAAGAGCTAAGATTAAGATGGAGCAATCCTTATGGAGCCTGTGATATTGAGAATTCAATGAATGATAATGATTTTAAGAAAAATGGACATCGTTTGAAAACTTACTTTGATAATTTTCTTAATGAAAATGAATCAACTGGTTGGAATGATCTTGTAGATAAAGGTTGATTTTTTTTTCTCACATTGTTTTTGTGTTTCTTTTTGAGTGATTTTTGCTAGTTTCTCTCACCCCGGTTAAATGGCGGACAACGGTACTTCGTGACTTAAGTCGGTTCTTTCAGTTTCCCACAATAACTGATATCTGTGTATATATTTGTGCAATTCTTTGAATCTCTCTTCCAATTCTCATTTGAAAATGGACACTAATCTTGAAAAGTTGAAAAAGTATTTTCCCGCTCTGCCTCAGAATGCGATTACAAAAATTTACCGTGCTAGATGTGCAAGATTGAGATTGCTAATGAATCATGGAATTCCTAAAGATATTTGCTGGTTGATTGAAGCAAAGGTCCGATTATCAGGTGAGTCCTCTAACTTCTTCATTTCACACATGCCTGGAACAGGTAAAAGCACTTTTGCAAAGAAACGTCGTGCAAAACGACTAGAAGTCTGTCATCGATGTGCTAGATGGACTTGTAATACACAATGTCGTTCTTTAGGAATGGTATCTATAAACCGTGAAGATAAAATACAATTCATTAAGGATGGCCTGAGTAAGGAGTCTTTAGATAATCTTCTATTGACTCTTGAGACGCATCCTAGTGGAGATATGCATCGTGTAATTCATGATTTATGACCACTATTTCATAAAGAACATGATCGACTTAGTCTTGGGAATCTGACTAAAAAAGACCCTGTTTGCCAGTTTATAAGAAAACTGGATGGGAAGCCTATCCCCGACCCATAGAGGGCGTTTAAGCCGTTCTTGGACGTAAAACCAAGGGAAGATGTGAGCCACAGTCACAACTACCTGTACATACACATGCTTTTTTTACAAAGTAAATAAATAAATAAATAAAAAGAGAGAGAGAGAGAGTGTGAGACTCCAAGTGGCCTACATATAGGTGTTATGATTGCCTTTCTCATTTCTCATCTATAAAACCCTCTCTTCCTTCCTTTCATTTCTACTTAACCCATACATTCAACAAATACAGAAGTGTGTAGAAATGGCAAGTTCCTCAGGTCATTAAATAAGAAATATTTGTGTTTTCGGTGGATCTAGTCCTGGGAAAGAAAAGGAGTTTTTAGAATCAGCAAAACATCTTGGTCAGGTGCTAGCTGAGAGAAAGATTCATTTAGTGTATGGGGGAGGCAGTCTTGGGTTAATGGGAGGTGTGTCAATAGCTGCATTTTTAGGAGGTAGTCAAGTTTTGGGGGTCGTCCCTAAAGCTTTGGCACTAGGGGACATCATTGGAAAAACAATTGGAGAGGAACTTCAGGTCTCCACAATGTCAGCTCGAATGAATGCAATGTTTAACCATGTTGATGCCTTCATTGCTTCACCAGGTGGTCTAGGCACATTGGAAGAGATCTTTCATATTTCCTCTTGGGCTCCACTGCACATTCACCATAAACCCATAGGTTTGTTAAATGTTAATGGTTATTATGATAAATTGTTGTCTTTTCTTGATCATGCTGTGGAACAGGAATTTCTAACATCTTCTGCACGACAAATCATAATCTCTGCTGCTACTGCTGAATAATTGATTGACCAACTACAATCTTTCATTCCTATGATTGATCCTTCCATGAGTCGCATAAATTGGTCATCTAAGGAAAGCCGTAAAAAACTTAGATTGGATTTGAGCCTTCATTTGTGAATTTTTGTGTGTTTTGGTTTTATTATTGTGTTTTGTTATTTCTTATTTTTATTTTAGTGTGTTTCAGGTTTGTCAGTGTTCGTTATTTCAAGTGATATCTTCTATACTCTATCTTTCTACCTTTAAACATTGAGAACAATGTCTAGTTTTGGTTGGGGGGGAGGGTAGTAGTTGATAAAAAAAAAATTGTTTTTCATTTTATAAAACATATGCATAATTGTTGTTACTAGGATGACAGAGTAAAGGAGCTCTTTTGTTAAAGTGACTCTTGAGACACATCTTAGTAACCATTCTTAACAAGGTTTATTATAATACTTCTTGAAATATTCAGGTTTACAAACTCTCGCATTGTTATCACTTAATTCTGCTCATATACTTATTTAACATGTATTCTTAAACCTTAATTTACACACACACACTTTAACATATAATTGTGGGTTGCATATTGGATTATTACATTATTTATGTTCTTTTGTTAAAGGTAACAACTAAGGGAAAGGGATTGTATATAATAAAAAAAAAAAATGAAGAAAAAAAAAAAAAAAAAAGAAAAAAAGAAAAAAAAATGATGATAATAAAAATATAGATAAGTTTGGTTTTGATAATCAAAATGTAGATAAGTTTGGTTTCGTAGCCTCCCTAACCTAAGCAATTAAGCCCGAAGGGGTGTTTTAACACCTAATACCCTAAAGTCAACTAACTTGGGAGCTATTGGCCCAACGCTTGTTACATGGGTTGAAAAGAAAAACTTAAGGAAATCAAACATTGCACTATCTACATATCAGTATCTACGACCCGAGTTATTAAGCTCGTTGGGGTGTCTTAACACCTAACGCCCTAAGACCAACTGGTCTGGGAGTCATTAGCCGAAAACTCGTTACATGGGTTAAAGATGCATGATGTTTTTAAATTATATGTATATATATTTTAAAAAAAAACAAGAAGAAAAAAAAAAGACAAAAATAATAATCTCAACCCAAGGAAGTTAACCTTAAACATTAGAACAAAAATTTTGTTTTCTTCCAAGAAAAGCCCCATAATTATGTGTTGATACATTGAGCACAAAAGAAAGGTTTATTAATATCTTGTTAAGAGGTATTGAGCAGATATATAAATTTAATGAGAGTTTGTTTATCTGGATAGATTAATGGAAGTTAAATGATGAATACCTTGCTTTGTGAAATTTGCAAATTTGTTTTCTATTTTAACGCTTTGATTACTAGGGACTAGTAATAAGCTGGTTGGGGGGTGTGATTAGTACTTAAAAGTGCATTTTTATCATGGTTTTATATCATCATTTTGCACTTGAAGTATCAATAACTCCTTAACTAAAATATGTTTTATAATAATGTATCTAATAATATAAGATACCTATAATTTATGGTAAATGTCTATTTTTAATGCAGGCCTATCACATAAATGAAAGGATTGATTGATGACTTGAAGAACTTAAATTGCAAGGATAAAGAGATGGCCAAACTTAGAAAAGAGATGTCGGTGCAATCCAAACCGGAACACTGTTCGGTAATTGGGTCATATCTGGAGCTACAGATCTCAGATTTAGGTCCAATTTATATGGATGGAAAGGTAAGACATAGGCCTACAACTTTCATATGGAGCCCAAGATCTAAAAAGGCCATTATCAAGTCCAAATTGTAGCAACAACAAAGAAGCCCGAATCTGTCTTCCAGCCCGAGCACTATTCGGTATTTTGGCCATATCTGGAGTTCTAGAAGTCCAAATGAGCTGAAATTTTTACACAAGAAAGCTGAGACAATTGCCTACAACTTTCATGTTTACAACTGGCTCCAATTTTGACGTTATCAATGACGTTTTGGGCAGACAAGAGAAGATAAGGATTGTCACCAAGTCAAAAGTTGGTCACCCACTTATCAATTAGTCATCAAATCAATAGTTCCCATTTTTGGCCTATAAAAGGAGGCATTTGCCATGCATTTAGGCATCTTGATTTCCAGATCAAGATCATGCTCTTCCTTTCTCTCTTTGTATTTTTTATGCTTTGTTTTCATTAATATTAAGTTTATGCCTTTCATTTCCTTTCCTTTACTTAGTTAACTTTTATGTTCTTATTTTGTTTATCTATTTTGCTTTCTTTCATTATGTCTAGCTAAGTTAATTATGTCAAGGTGAAAAGGTTACACTAATGGTGTAAGAATAAGTATAATGTAAACTTAATATGGACTTTAATGTTTGATACTAACATGTTTTATATTTGCTATCTTGTTCACTCTTTAATACTTTGCTTGTTAAATGACTAATCTTGATTTATGTTGTATAACACTTGGTACAACAAATGCTTGGCACTTTCATAGCCCATAATGTATGGTATAACCGACACCTGAGCTATGAAAGGAACTTGATTTGTTGTTAACATAAGTTATAATCATGAATGCTTGACGAGATTTACAAGTATTAGCATTAATTGAATAAGATGACTAATGTAATCATGTTAACAATATATAATCTGATTGGAACCTCCTTTGTGTGTGGTTTCCAATTCAATAATAAGAGTTTATACTATACTTGTTTGATATACCATTAGTGGAACCTCTAACCTTGACATTTGTTATTATCATTGTTTAATCGTTACATTAATATTCCATCTCAAAGTTCTCATCATCTTCTTCTTCTTCTCTTTCTTTATTATTATTATTATTATTATTATTAGTATTATTATTATTGTTATTATTATTATTATTGTTGTTATTGTTATTGTTATTGTTGTTTTATTATTGTTATTTATAATTTGTACAATTAACCTCCCTGTGGTTCGACCCCGGTCTTGCCGGGTTATTTATTACTTCGGCACTCCTGCACTTGGGAGAAGATATCAATCTTTTAGTCATGTCACCAATTTATAATAAATAAGTTATTTTGCCATATTAAAAAAAAATTACATGATTCGTCAATAGATTGATGTGTCGCATACCAATTTATTAGATTTTCTCATCCAAAATTTAATTTAATCTACTAGGGGTGTTCATCCCAAATCAAAATAAATTTTCTTCTAATTTATCATTTTTTAATTAATAATTACCCTACTTAACACTAATTTACTTATTTATAGACCAGGAGATTATAGTTTGGTAAGGTTATAAAAAAAATCATATAATCTTATTTGAAAACAAACAAAAAATTAAATGATATTTAATAAACAATTATCCAAAAAACAATTAGTGACCAAAATAAAATTTTAAAAAAATCATGAAGGGTTGCTAAATAAGCACTTCCCACTATATCTATATATATATATTTTTTAAAAAAAGACCATGACCTTATCACAAACAATCAATAAAAATATAATGGAATATAATAAAAAAATCTCAAATTTTTTTATTTAATCTATTTTAGTATATTTAAATTTAAAATCTAGGAAGTAAAAAAAGAATTTGGATGGCCTATGCACCTCATTTATAAAAAGATTTATTAAAAGAGGGTCACACCTATATGTCATTTCTCCTAATATTTTTTTATGGCAAAGGATGGTCATTGCCTTGTCTTACCTTTTTATTAAAAAAAAAAAACAATGCAAAGAATGTGCCTCCTAATCTACAAATTTAGGATAAGGGTTTTAACATTAACAATATTTTTTTCAACTTATTTTTTATAAAAAGAACAAAAAAAAAACAATAAACATCATAAACTCCAACAAACACACATCTAACTTGGAAATAATTGAAATTAGAAAAGAAAAAACTAAAATCAACTTTAAAAAAAACCCTCAAATTATGATATATTTTTTCTAGCAAGATGAAGGGTAAAAAACCTATATAAAACTCCTCTCATCAAATGAAATTTATTGACACCAAGAATGGATATTTTATTTTCTAAAATATGACAGCTAATGACTGTTTCTCTACTACCCTGTTTTCTCTAACATTTTCTCTTTCTTTTCTCAAACTCAAGAACCAAAATATGAAAAAAAAATAATTTAGACTAAAATGCATAAGGAAAATTGAATAAGCAATAAAAAAATATATCAATATGATTTAATTTTTTCTCTTTAATTTTTCTCTTTAATTAATTTAATTGTTTTAAATTTACAGTTGGGTTGGATTCTTATCCTCACCAACATATGACCTATCACGACTTTTTACTAGCTAATTGGTCTAATAATTGTAAATTGTTACCATTTGCTTTGTTGCAAACAAAACATTGTTCCATTGTAAAGAGATGAAACATGCATTCATTCATGCAAAAAAATTATTATGGTATAGTTAACATATACTAATTTAGGAGGGGATTCATCGTTCTACTCATCATAAAGCTCTATTCATTTAAACAATGCTTTGTTTTTTTTATATATAATTTATCCTTAAATTGGTTTGCTTATCCTAATTTCATAAGCCGTGCCACAAGTTTGATATATTAATTCAAATTCTTTTATCATTTTTTAAGTTGATTTTTCCCCAAACTTGATCCTTCTATATTTGTTTGATTTGAAATTATGCTTTATAATTTCTTTTAGTCTACTTTATATAGAATTATCTTGGTCTTATTACCTAAGCCACGAGTTTGGTGAGTTAATTTAAGTGGACTCAAGTATCTTTTTGTGTCTTTTATTTATATAATTTTTTTTCAATTTGTTCCTTCAACATTAAGTTTATCAGAATTTGAGTGTCATAATTTGTTTTGATTTATTTTTTATGGAGTTATCTTAGTCACATAAACTTGGTTGTGAGTTTAGTAGGTGAACTTGGGTTGACTCAATTTGTTTTTTTTTTAAATTTTATATTTCAACATTAAATTAATTGAGAATTGAGTTTAATAATTTATCTTAATTTTAGTTCTATATGGTTATCTCGATCCTATGATTCAAGTCGTGAATTTGGCAACATAACCCAGGTTGATTAGGTTAATAACATATGTTTTAGTCTTAATATTTTTTTTAAAAAAACATATGTTGTCTCAAAAATATTTTTAGTGAAAATATGATTTTATTGATAGTCCAGGTTCTCTATAGACCCTTCAAATTGACCAAGTCACATTGGGTTAACCCACGCATGGTTTTTTACAAAAAAAATATATATGTTAGCAACACCTAAATGCTTTTTTACATTACAAAAAATGATCTACCCTGAAATATAGTATGGACAATCATCTAGTATAAACTAAAAACACAAGTAGTTTTACTTTTGTAAATTCATTGTTTATCTTCTCACATTTCACTATAGATTTCAATAATGAATTTTTTAAAAATTTTAAATTTGATCCTTGAACTTTTTTTTTTGCACAATTGAATCCTTTTGAGCCTAGATTAGAGCCTAATTGCATTTTTGTTTTTAAGGGTGAGGGTTGAATTAAAAGATAAAGGACTGAAGTGAAAAACATAAATAAAATAGATAGTGATTCTACAATTTATTTGCAAAGTCCATTTTAGTCCCCAATCATTTTAAGCTATAAGGTAACCAATCCTATAATTTTAAAAAATTACATTTTGTTACCAATATTTATTTTCCTCTTTGTTTAGTCCTTTTTTTTTTTATGGAGGAGAAAGGGGGTCACTAAATTTCAACTTAGAAAGAGAAAGGTTGGGGAAGATTTTGGCCACCAAAATAATTGATTTTTATGTCAAATGGTTGCATATGATAAGGAGAGTTAAGATTATATATTTTTGTACCTTAAAACACTTAAAAACATTTCTAAGCCTTGAAAGATTGTTTCTGGTTGATTTTGTGTTTTGAGATTTTTTTTTGTTTTGTTTTTGTAGACCATGGATTGATTTAACAAAGTTCAAGAGGTGTTTCTTAAGTGTTTTAAGTCAAAAGGGTTTAAAAACAAGTTTTTAGATAAAAAGATAAAAATAAACCTTATTTTTCTAATCATACCAGTGGCCAGACTTTGGTGAACTACACATGACGCCATGTCTATTTTTTTTCTTCAAACATTTGGGATTAAATGAAAAATTAAAGGCCCACGTGGAGGCTTTTTATAGGTTGGCCAAGTGCTAGGCCAAATAGCATCTAGCTTCATTTATTTTTTTAAGAATTTAAAATTTTAATTAAAATCTTTTTTATATGTTTTTTATAAAATAATTTCTATATTTTATGTTTTAATTAATATTCCTTTTCCCTGTGATTTTTTTTTGTCTTATTTAGCCTTCTTAAAATAATAATCATTGTTTAATTATGCTGGGTGTATTTAATTTTTATAAAAGTTAGAATAATTCATCTATAATGTTTTTTTATATATATTTTATATGCTTTCAATATGTATTTTTCTTATAATAATTTTAATACATGCAGTCTTGTATAATATTTTTTTTCTTTTATTTTATTTAATAAATTTTGTGTGTATCAATTTTTATTATAAATTGATTTTAATAAACAAAATCATTAAACACAACTAGATAAAGGATTTGTATTGTGAAACTAAATATCTTGATCTACATTGATTTATCAAAAATTTTAAATTGTATTTTTATTTATCATTCATGACTTTTTTATAATATTTATTTACAAAATGGTTTGTGATCTATTTGATTGGTTGCCTGCATAATTGTTTTCATTTACATTTACAGTTTTTTTCATGTAAAAAAATAATTGAAGAAATCTATATGTTAAAATTGTTATCATATATTTATGTTTTCAATTTAATTCTTATTTTTAATATTTCTTAATTTTTTTCCCTTAATTATTTTATAAATTTTTTATTATTTACAATTTTATTTTTTAATTTAAATTGATAGTATATTGTTTTTATAAAATCAATTTATTTAGTTGATTTTAATTTATCTTTTTTCTTCGAAACATGACATCTAAATATTTTAATTAAAAAATAATATAGACCCACAGCCTAAACCTAACGTGCGCTAGCCTAATAAATACTAAAAAAAATTTAAGCTTCCTTATCCCATAACTAATAATAACACGTTGCTCTCGGTGCTTGCCGTCCGGCCTATTGTCTTCACGGATGCAACTCAATCACATATACTGTCGGCCAATGCCCCCTGTGAGAAAAAGAAAGCGGAAAGTGCAAGAAAGGTCCTTAAAAAGGTCTGCAATGGACTGCCAAAAGGTCGATGCAGAATTGAACAATCTTATGGATGACTGACTGTTCATGCCCTGGACAAAAGGCAAATGTGTTAAGAGGCACAGAGAGGTGGGGTGTGAGTTCTTCTCAGCCACGGCAAATCAACTTTAGGCATTATCTATATCCATTTAGGCCTCAACATCACCCGGCTAACATTTTTGTTAGAAGGACATGTGCTCTTTGCTCTTCAAAAGTGCAATTAGCTTGGTGGTTGGTGCTTGAAGTTGATTGCTTGGCGCTAATTAAAAGCACTGAAATGAATATATATATATATATATACATATATATGTATATATATATATATATATTCATTTCAGTGCTTTTAATTAGCGCCAAGCAATCAACTTCAAGCACCAACCACCAAGCTAATTGCACTTTTGAAGAGCAAAGAGCACATGTCCTTCCCAATACTCCAAAGATAATGCTGCCGAGCATCATGAAAGTTAAAAGGCTATTTGAGATTGGCCTACTCTAGAGTTTGTGATTTAGGTAAAGAGTTTTTATATATTTATTAGCTTTTATAGAAGATTTATAAAAGATGTTAGTATTATTACAGCACCTTTAACTAAAATTATGCAAGAGTCTGGATTGATGAAAAAAATAAAGTTTTTAATTTATTAAATGATAAACTTTGTTTGATGCTTATTTTAGCTTTGTCAAATTTTACAAAAACTTTTGAAATTGAATATTATGCTTTAGGTATATATATAAGAGTTGTCTTAATATAGGATATGAGGCCTATTGTATATTTTAGTGAGCAATTTAATGGGACAACCTTGAAGTATCCTATATACAACAAGGAGCTTTATACCTTGGTAAAAACTTTAAAGATGTGGTAGCATTATTTGTAACCTAAAGAGTTCGTAATACATTTAGATCATGAATTATTGAAGCATTTGAGACGGTAAGGTAAGTTGAATAAGAAATATGCCAAATAAGTTAAATTTATAAAAACCTTTTTGTATATAATCAAGTATAAGCGAGGAAAAGAAAACACTGTGACTGATGCACTTTCATGCATGTATGTTCTTTTATCTACTTTAGACGCTAGATTTCTAGGATTTGAACACATAAAAGAATTGTACAAGGATGATAGTGATTTTACTAATGTTTGTAATGCTTGTGAAACTTTGGCTTTTAGGAAGTTCTATAGATTTAATGGGTATTTATTTAAAAAGAATCATTTATGTGTTCCATTAAGTTCTATGCGTGAATTACTTGTATGTGAAGAACATGGGGTCAGGTCGATAGTGTATTTTGGTATTGTTAAGAATTTAAATTTGTTGCATAAGTATTTTTGTTGGCCTAAAATAAAAAAGGATGTACAATGTATATGTGATAAATACATAACATGTAGGAAAGCAAAGTCTAGTACTCAACCATATGGCTTGTATACTTAATTAGTACTTAAAATTGCTTTTTTATTAAGGTTTTGTATAATCATTTTGTACTTGAAGTATTAATAACTCCTTAACTAGAGTATGTTTTATAATAACAAGTCTGATAATATAAAATACCTTTAATTTATAGTAAATGTTCATTTTAAATACAGACATATTACATAAATCAATAAATTGATTGATGAGTTTAACTACTGAAATTGAGAAGACAAAAAGAAAGGTAAGTTTAGAAAAGATATGCTGGTTGAATTTAAATTGGAACACCATTTGATTATTGGATCATAATTGAAGCTGTAGAACTTGGACTTAGGTTTGGTTTATATAGCTAAAAAGCTAAGACATAAGCCTAAGACATTCATGAGAGTCTAAGACTCAATTCTGCCATTTAGAAGTCCAAATTTTAGCATAAAAAGAGAAGTCTAAATATATCCTACAGCTTAAACACTATTCAGCCCATATCTCGAGTTCTAGAAATTCAAATAACCTCATTCTTGTTTTGTTGGAAAACCGAGACAATTTTTCAGAACTTTTTTTAAGACTATCTGTTCAAATTCTGATGTTAGAAATGACATTTTCTGTAGACAAAAAGATAAGGATTGTTACTAAGTCAAAAGGTGGTCACCCACTTAATAATTAGTTATTAAATCAATAATTCTAAATTTTAGCCTATAAAAGGAGACATTTGTCATGCATTTAGGTATTTTGGTTTTTAGATCGAGATCATGTTCTTGCTCTCTTTCTTTATTTATTTTTGTGATACTTAAGTTTTGCTTTCATTAATCTCTTGTTTATACCTTTCATTTCTTTCCTATACTTATATAATCTATTCTCTTCTTGTTTATTTATATTTCTCTTCTTCATTATGTTTAGCTAAGTTTATTATGCCAAAGTGAAAATGTTTTACTAATAGTGTTAGGATAAATATAATATAAACTCACTATGGACTTCAATAATTATATCCTAAACAACTTGCTAGTAACATGTTTTATCATTTTTATTTTATTAATTCTTAATACCTTACTTGTTATCTAAATTTATTTGTGTAACACTTGATACAACTAATGTTAGGCACATTCATAACCAACCATATGATATAACCTACATATATTCTATGAAATAAACTTGATTTGTTATTAACATAAGTTAGCATCATGAATTTCTGATAATATTTAAAAGTTTGGTGTTACTTAAATAAGATAATTAATATGATCATGTTAATAATTTATAATGAGTTATTGATGACAAATCATCTAATTGGAACCTCCTTTATGTGCGATTTTTAGTTGAGTAATAAAAAAAATTACATTATACTTATTTGAAATACCATTAGTGGATTCTCTAACATTGACAACTGTTTTTATCATTGTTTAATCTTCATATTAATCTTATATCTCAAAATCATTTTTAACTCATCATCAGCATCATCATTATTATTTATAATTTATATAGTTAACTTTCCCGTAGTTTGACTTCGGTCTTGCCGGGTTATTTATTACTTTGACACTCCTATATTTGACAGAAGATATTAATATTTTGATTGTGTCAATACCACTTTGCATGTACCTAAGGAACCATGGGTAGACATTTCATTGGACTTCATCTTAGGTTTGTATAGGTTAAAACGAGGTAAGGATTCAATATTTGTAGTTGTTGATAGGTTTTTAAAAATGGCACACTTTATTTCATGTCAAAAAATTAATGATGCAACTAATATTGTTGATTTATTCTTTAAAAAGATAGTATGGTTTCATGGGGTCCTTATAAGCATTATTTCTAATAGAGATGTTAAGTTCCTTAGCTATTTCTACAAGGTGTTATAAGGAAAATTAGGTACTAGCCTACTACTTTCAACTACTTGTCACGCCTAAATAGATAAACAAACCAAAGTAGTTAATAGAACATTAACATAACTTCTGCATGTTGTCATTCAAAAGAACTTAAAAAACTAGGAAGATTGTTTGTCATTCATAGAGTCTATATATAATCATAGTGTGTATTCTACTATTGAATTTTCACCATTTAAAATTATGTACGGACTTAGCCCTTTAACTTCCATGGATTTGATTTCTTTGCCTATTGATGAAATGGTTAGTTTAGATGGTAATCGTAAAGTACAAGTGGTGAAGAGATTCCATAAAAGTGTGCGGCAACGAATTGAGAAGAAGGATCATGTTTATTGACATGACCAAAAGATTGATGTCTTCTCCTAAGTGTAGGATTGTCGATGTAATAAATAACCTAGCAAAACCGGAGTTGAACCACATGGAGGTTAACTATATAAATTATAAATAACAACAACAACAATAGTAATAGTAATAGTAATAAGTTAAAGAGAACTTTAAGAATGTAAGATTAATGTAAGAATTAAATAATGATAAAAATAAATGTCAAGGTTAGAGGATTCACTAATGGTATTTGAAACTAGTATAAACTCTTTTTATTACTTAACTAGAAACCACACACAAAGGAGATTCCTATCTGATTATAAATTTTTAACATTATTACATTAGTTATCTTATTCAAATAATGTTAATGCTTGTAAATATTATCAGGTATTCATGATTATAATGTATGTTAATAACAAATCAAGTTTCTTTCATAGTACAAGTATTAGTTACACCATACGGTTGGGCTATGAATGTACTAAGTATTTATTGTACCAAATATCATACAACATAAATGTAGATTAATCATTTAACAAACAAATTATTAAAAGTGAATAAGATAACAAATACCAAACATGTTAGTATCAACCATTAAAGTCCATGTTAAGTTTACATTATATTTATTCTTACACCATTGGTGTAACCTTTTCACCTTGACATAATAAACTTAATTAAACATCATGTAAGAAGAGAAACATAAATAAATAAGATAAGAATATAAATAAGATAAAATTTAACTAAGCAAAGGAAAGGAAATGAAAAGCATAAATAAAATATTAATGAAAACAAAACTTAAACATCATAAAAATATAAAGAGAAAAAGCAAGAATATGATTTTCATCTAAAAACTAAGATACATAAATGCATGGCAAATACCTCATTTTATAGGCTAAAATATGAAACTAATGATTTGATGATTAATTGTTAAGTGGGTAGCCAACTCTTGACTTGGTGACAATTGATGTCTTCTTGTCTGAACAAAACACCATTGCTAACGTCAAAATTCGAACAGACTTGAATCATAAAAGTTTTAGAAAATTGTCTCAGTTTTTTAATAAAAAAATTAAGGTCATTTGGACTTCTAGAACTTAAGATATAGGCTGAACACTGAATAGTGTTTGGGCTACGGGACAGATTTAGACTTCTCTGTTATTGCTAAGATATGAACTTCCAAATAGCCAAATTAAGTTTTGGAAAATTCACGAATGTTGTAGGCCTATTTCTTAGTATTATGTCCATATAGAGCAGACCTAAATCCAAGTTCTACAGCTCCAAATATGCCACAATGACTAAACTGAATTAGCATCTTTTTTCTAAACTTCACCCTTTCTTTATTTTCTCAAATTCAGTAGTTGAACTCATCAATCAATTCTTTGATTTATGTGATAAACCTGCATTTAAGATGAATATTTATCATAAATTAAAGGTATCTTATAGTATTAGACTTGTTGTTATAAATTTATGCTTTAGTTAAGGAGTTATTGATATTTCAAGTGAAAAATGTTGATATAAAACCTTAATAAAAATACA
>NW_011500671.1:15171-15379 GCF_000495115.2 Populus euphratica | reverse complement strand
CTCCCAACTAGCTTATTACTAGTCCCTAGTAATCAAAGCGTTAAAATAGAAAAATAATTTGCAACTTTCGCAGAGCAAGACATTTATCATTCAACTTCCATTAATCTATCCAGATAAACAAACTCTCATTAAATTTGTATATCTACTTAATACCTCTTTACCAAGATATTAATAAACCTTTCTTTTGTGCTCAATATATCAACACATA
>NW_011500671.1:14418-14578 GCF_000495115.2 Populus euphratica | reverse complement strand
ATTGATAACGTCAAACTTGGAGCCACTTGAAAACATGAAAGTTGTAGAAAATTATCTCATCTTCCTTGTGTAAAAAATCCAAGTCATTTGAACTTCTAGAACTCCAGATATAGGCCAAACACTGAACAGTGTTGAGGGTGGAAGACAGATTTAGACTTCT
>NW_011500671.1:11467-14022 GCF_000495115.2 Populus euphratica | reverse complement strand
AAGTGCAAAATGATGACATAAAACCTTGATAAAAAATGCACTTTTAAGTACTAATCACATGCTTTCTTCTTCTTTTGTTATTTTATTTTCTCTTGTTTCTTGTATATAAGTTCTTTTCACTTTGCTAGGGTTGGAAGACAGATTTGGATTTCTTCGTTGTTACTACAATTTGGACTTGAAAATGGCCTTTTTAAGTCTTGTATCCAATGAAAGTTGTAGGTCTATATCTTACCTTTCCATCCATATGAAGTAGACCTAAATCTGATATTTACAGCTCTAGATATGACCCAATTACAGAACAGTATTCCGGTTTGGATTGTACCAACATCTCTTTATCCTTTCAATTTTAGTTCTTAAATTCATCAATCAATCCTTTAATTTATGTGATAGGCTTGCATTAAAATGAACATTTACCACAAATTAAAGGTATCTTATATTATTAGATATATTATTATAAAAGATGTTTTAGTTAAGGAGTTATTCATACTTCAAGTGCAAAATAATGACATAAAACCTTGATAAAAATGCACTTTTAAGTACTAATCACTTACTCTACCATCCTGGTAACAACAATTTTGTAAATGGTTTATGAAATAGAAAACACAGTTAATTTTTTTTTAATATCAACTACTGCTCTGTCCCCCCAACTAAAATGAGACATTGTTTTCAATGTTTAAAGGTAGAAAGATAAAGTATAGAAGACATCACATGAAGCAAAGAACACTGACAATTCTGAAAAACACTTAAACAAATATAAAAAATAACAAAATAAAATATTATGCTATTAATAAAATCAAAATACACAAATTTTTACAAACTAATACTCAAATTATAGTTGTGATTGTGGCTCATATCTTTTCTTGGTTTTACGTTCAAGAATAGCTTAAATGCCCTTTTATAGGTCGAAGATAGGCTTCCCATCCAATTTTTTAAAAAATTGGCCAATAAGGTCTTTTTTAGTCAAATTTTTAAGACTATGTCGAGCATGTTCTTTATGAAAATGGGGTCATAAGTCATGAAATGCATAATACACATCTCCACCAAGATATGTCTTCAAAGTTAATAGAAGATTATCTAATGATTCCTTATGTTTTGAAATAAATCCTAACTTTATGTGTATCTTTGAACATGGTGGGCCAATAAAATCCACATTGTAAGATTTTTGTAATTGTTTTTTTAACGAGAAATGACTCTCACATGCTTCAGAATGATAAAATTTAATAACACTACTTACCTCATTATCGAGAATGCATCTTTGAAATATTTGATCAGGATAATATTTGAATAAGTAAGGGTCATCTCAATAAAAGTTCTTCACTTCATTCAAGAACTTTTTTTTTACCTTAGATGCTCTAATAAGCTTGCAAATCTCCTGAAGAAGGAAAATTGACAAAATTAGCAAACCAAGGCATTGATCTAAAAGAAAGTAAGGATTCATTAGGAAAGTAATCATCAACTGGTGTAATGTTGGATGTCAAATCTATTATCAATTTAGATAAAAGATCCGCATCAACATTTTTTATGTCTTTTTTATCTGTGATTTCTTCTTGAGAATAAATCATTTGCAAATCTTCAGATTTATCAAACTCAGTTTTACTCAAGGTAGATTCAAATTAATCATAAACCAAATCTTCAATAAAATCTACTTTTTGTTACAAGTATTGAAAACTTTCATCTCCAATGTCATTTTTCCAAATAATAGCTCCATGAGTCTATTCCTACAATTAATCAATGCATTAGAAGTTGCAAGAAATGAACGTCATAAAATAACAGGAAATGAATTACATGCTTCAACAGGTTGTGTGTCCAACACAATAAAATCCACAACATAAATGAATTTATTGACTTGTACTAACACATCTTCAACTATTCCTCTAGGCACTTTTACAAATCTATTGGCAAGTAAAAGAGTTATAAAAGTTGGTTTTAACTAACCTAGATTGAGACTTTAAAAAACTGAATATAGAAGTTAATTCACACTAGCTCTAAAATCAAGTAAGGCTCTTTCAATTTTATGTTCTCCAATAAAGTAAAAAATTATAGGACAACTAGGTCTTTATATTTCAAAACATTATTATTTTGAAGAATGACACTTACTTGTTTGACTAAAAAGACTTTCTTTTTCACATTCAATTTTCTTTTCACAATGCACAAATCTTTCAAAAATTTAGCATAGATAGGTACCTGTTTAATAGCATCCAACAAATGTATATTGATTTTTACTTGTTTTAAAGTTTTAAAGGTTTCAAAGTTCTGATTGATTCCTTTGAGTGGTTATGGGCTGAGAAAATAGAAGTGCTGGCAAGGAATTAATCTTTTCTTTGCAATATTCAGGTTCAACCTCTTCCTTACCCTCAAAGATTGACTAATAATTTTTCTCACAGAGTGTCAAAGTAATAAATAATCTGACAAGACTAGGGTCAAGCCGTAGAGAGATTAATTGTATAAATTATAAATAAAGCATCACAACAACAACAACAATAACAAGAATAACAGCAGCAGTAGTAATAGTAGTAGTAGTAATAATAATAATAATAATAATAATAATAATAATA
>NW_011500671.1:9364-10685 GCF_000495115.2 Populus euphratica | reverse complement strand
GTAGGTTATACCATATGGTTAGGCTATGAAAGTGTCAAGTATTTGTTGTACCAAGTGTTATATAATATAAATCTAGATTAACCATTTAACGAACAAAGTACTAAAAGTGAACTAGATAACAAATACAAAACTTGTTAGTATCAAACATTAAGGTCCATGTTGAGTTTACCATTAGTGTAATCTTTTTACCTTGACATAATAAACATAATTAAACATAATGAAAAAGAAAAACATAAATAAACAAGATAAAAACATAAATAAGATAAAAGTTAACTAAGAAAATGAAATAAAATGAAAGGTATAAACAAGATATTAATAAAAGTAAAAGTTAAGCATTACAAAAATACAAAGAGAAAAAGCAAGAGCATGATCTTGGTCTGGAAACCAAGATGTCTAAATATATGACAAATGCCTTCTTTTATAGGCCAAAATTGTAAACTATTGATTAATGATTAATTGATGAGCAGGTGGCCACATCTTGACTTGGTGACAATCCTTATTTTTTTGTCTGAATAAAACATCATTGATAATGTTAGAATTTGAATAAAATTTCCACATGAAAGTTCTAGGGAATTGTCTCAGCTTTCCAGGATAAAAATTTTGAGGTTATTTGAACTTCTAGAATGCTAGATATGAGCAGAACACTCAACAGTTTCTGAGCTACAGGCCAGATTTCGACTTCTTCATTGTTACTACAATTTGGACTTGAAAATATCCTTTTTAAATCTTAGACTCCCATTACAATTGTAGGCGTATGTCTTACCTTTCAATCCATATAAAATAGACATAAATCCAAGATCTACAGCTCTAGATATAACTCAATTACCAAACAGTGTTCCAGTTTGGACTGCACCAGCATCTCTTTTCTAAGTTTGGTCATCTCTTTATGCTTTCAATTTCAGTACTTAAACTCATCAATCAATCCTTTAATTTATGTGATAGGCTTGCATTTAAGATGAACATTTACCACAAATTAAAGGTATCTTATATTATTAGATATGTTATTATAAAACATGCTTTTTTTATGCAAGATTTTTTAAGGGACCACAATTTTAATTTCTTTTTTTTTTTAATAAACATATAACTTAAAAATAAAATGCATCTTCAACCCATATAATGAGCTTTTGGCAAATGACTACCAGACTAGTTGGTCTGAGGGTATTAGGTGTTGAGACACCCCTTCGGGCTTAATAGCTTGGGTTGTAGATACTGATACCTAGATAGTGCAATGTTTGATTTTATTAAGCTTTTATCCTCAACCTATATAACAAATGTTAGGCTAATAGCTCCCAAGTCAGTTGACTTTAGGGTGTTAGGTGTT
>NW_011500671.1:6781-9139 GCF_000495115.2 Populus euphratica | reverse complement strand
TCCAATATGCAACCCACAATCATATGTTAAAGTGTGTGTGTGTAAATTAAGGTTTAAGAATACATGTTAAATAAGTATATGAGCAGAATTAAGTGATAACAATACGAGAGTTTGTAAACTTGAATATGTCAAGAAGTATTTTGATATACCTTGTTATGAATATTGCAAATAACCATTGAAAAATGTTAACCAATATATGTCTCAAGAGTCAATAAAATTCCTTCTTACTCTGTCATATTAATGACAATAGTTTGCACATGGTTTATGAAATAGAAAATACAATTTTTTTTTTAATATCAACTACTACCCTCTCCCCCTAACCTAAATGAGGCATTGTCCTCAATGTCCTAAGGTAGAAAGATAGAGAATAAAAGACATCACCTAAAACATCGAACACTAACAAACCTGAAACACGCTTAAACAAATATAAGAAAGAATAAAACACAAAATAATATACTAGTAAGAAAAACAAAAGAACATAAGGATTCATAAACAAAGGCTTAAATCTAATCTAAGCTTTTTACAACTTTTCTTAGTTGACTAATTTATGTGACTCATAGAGGGATCAATTACAGGAGTGAAAGTTTGTAGTTGGTCAATCAATTGTTCAGCTATAACAGCAAAGATTATGATTTATTATGCTGAAGATGTTAGATATTCCTATTCCACTGTATGATTAAGAAAAGATAACAATTTATCATAAAAACCATTAACATTTAACAAACATATGAGTTTATGGTGAATGTGCAGTTGGGCCCAAGAGGTCATATGAAAGATCTCTTATAATATGCCTAGACCACCTGGTAAGACAATCGAGGTATTAAAATGTTTAAATATTGTATTCATTCCATCAGACATAATGGAGACATGTAATTCCTCTCTAATGTTTTTTCCAATGATGTTCCCTTGTGCTAAAGCTTTAGGGACAACCCCCATAACTTGACTACCTCCTAAAAAAACAGCTATTGACACTCCTCCCATTAACCCAAGGCTACCTCCCCCATACACTAAATGAATCTTTCTATCAACTAGTACCTGACCAAGATGATTTGTTGATTTTAAAAACTCCATTTCCTTCCAAAGACTAGATCTACCGAAAACACAAATGTTTTTTTATGTGATGAGTTAACAAACCTGCCATTTCTACATACTATTATATCTGTTGAATGTATGGGTTAAGTAGAAATAAAGGAAAGGAAAAAAAGATTTTATAGATGAGAACTTGAAAATGCAATCATATCACCTGTATGTAAGCCAGCTGGAGTCTCACTCTCTCTCTTTCTTTTTATTTATTTATTTATTTGTTTGTTTATTTATATATATTTTAACATGTGTATGTACAGATAGTTATGATTGTGGCTCTATGTCGAGCATGTTCTTTATGAAAATGGGGTTATAAGTCATGAAATGCACAATACACATCTCTACTAGGACACGTCTTAAAAGTCAATAAAAGATTATCTAAGGATTCCTTATATTTTTAGATAAATCCTAACTTTTGATAATTTTCACAGGCTTGCAGAATGCATATGAGTCCTTGAAATGGTAGGCCAGCAAAATCTGTTTTGTAAGATTTTTGCACTTGTCTTTCTTAATAAGAAATGACCACCACATGCCTCAAAATGACAATGTTTAATGACACTACTTATCTTATTGTTGGAAATGAATCTTTGAAATATTTAATCAGAACAATATTTGAATAAGTAAATGTCATCCCAATAAAAGTTTTGCATGTCATTCAAAAACTTTTTTTTGTCTTGAGTACTCCAATAAGCTAGCAAATCTTCTAAAGTAAAAAAATTAATATTTTTATCATACCAAGGCATTAGACTAAGAGAAAGTAAGGATTTTTCAAGAAAGTAATAATCGATTGGTATGATGTCGAATGTCGTATCTATTGTAACTCTTGATAAAAGATCTGCATCAACATTTTTGGTGCCTTTTTCATCCTTAATTTCTTCTTGAGAATAAATCATTTGCAAATCTTCAGATTCATCCAACCTAATTTTACTTAAAGTAGATTCAAGTTGATCATAAACTAATAACTCATTTTTACTTAAAGTAGATTCAAGTTGATCATAAACTAATTCTTCAATATGATCTATATCATATAAATTATTTTCATCTCCAAGTTGTTTGCAAATATTGAAAATATTCATTTTTAATGTCATGTTTCTAAAAGATAGCTTCATCAATCCATTCCTACAATTAATCAATGCATTAAAAGTTGTAAGAAATAGATGTCTTAAAATAACAAGAAATGAATTACATCTTTCAGCAGGTTCTGTGTCCAAGACAATAAAATCCACAGGATAAATGAATTTATCGACTTGTACTAACACATCCTCAATTATTCCT
>NW_011500671.1:6319-6482 GCF_000495115.2 Populus euphratica | reverse complement strand
ATAAATCTTTCAAAAATTTAGCATAAGAAGGAACCTGTTTAATAGTATCCAACAAAGGTATATTGATCCTTACTTATTTAAAAGTTTTAAAGATTTCAAAATTGTGACTGTCTTTCATTTTTTTTTGTCATGGAAAAAGGAAATAGAAGTGTTGGGGGGGGAT
>NW_011500671.1:5502-6135 GCF_000495115.2 Populus euphratica | reverse complement strand
CTTGCATTTGCATTGTATTGCCCTTTGGGATTTTGTTGTGTTTGAGATGGAAACTTACCTTTCTCTTGGAAACTTAGAGCAGATGTCAATTTTACAAGAGTATCTTTAAAATGTGTCATGCTTTGAGCAAGTTGAGTATTGATTATCTCTTACTTTTCAATGAATCCATGCAATGTTACCTTAAGATTTCTTCTAGGAGGTGGAGCATAAGAAGGTGCATATCTATCACAATTTTAAAAATTATGGTATGCTTGAAACGGTGGTTGTAAAGTTTGTGCATTGTTATTATCACTCTTCCAAGTAAAATTTGGGTGATTTTTCAAACCAAGGTTGTATTTTTGCGAGTATGGGTTATGATTGGGCTTTTAGAAACTATTTAAAGCATGAGCTTGTTAATGGAGACATTTCTTAAAAGTAGGCAAAGTTAGATAGTTATTGGTTGAGTGTTTATTTGTTTCACATATTTAACACAAAATATCTTGAACAGAATTGACTACTCTTTTTCAATTCTAATACTTTGACTTTTTTAGCTAAAGATACAAACTTGGTTGAGAAGTTATGATCTTCCTTAAGGTAATACATACATCCATTAGATGTATGAGGTTGAGTTTTGCCTGGTGCCTCATAAGTAAT
>NW_011500671.1:4345-5278 GCF_000495115.2 Populus euphratica | reverse complement strand
CTATCCCAACATTGATAAAATGTTTCTCCTGATTTTTGAGTGAAAATGGTGATTTGTCTTTTAAAAGAGTTTATTCTCTAAGAAGGGAAAAACTTATTTAAAAATTGTTGTTGCATTTCATCGTAAGCACAAATGGATCCAGGTCTCCAATTTCATAGCCATGTTTGAGCTTTATCTTTTGATGAAAAAGGAAAAAGCTTTAATCTAATAGTGTTTATATTATAATTTGAGTCATTATACGTATTGCAAACCACCTCAAATTCCCGTAAATACAAGTATGGATTTTCTAAATCTAAACCATGAAAAGAAAGTAAAAGTTGAATAATGCCTAACTTAAAATTAAAATGAGATGCATCAGGGGAAAAACTATGCATGATGGTGCACTTGTTCTTGCGGGATTCATTGGTCTCTGAGTATTCTAACACAAATTTTTATCTTTCATATTAGATACACAATAATTTAAAAAAATTGTTTTCATTCTCATAAAAACCTATAATATTATTTAAAACTATAAAAAAATTGAATAATGATTTAAATACAATGTTAATCTTTTTTTTTATAGTTCATTCAAATCAAGATCTAAAAATCATACTGGACAAAAAAAAAACCCATGGAATGTGATCAAGTGCTTAGGCTAAGGACCTAAATGCCCAGTCCAACATGAAAAATGTTTAGGTTCGTGTAGGCCTCGAAGCTTAGTTTGTGCAACTGGTTATTTGTACAAGAATTTACCTTCCTGGCAACGATGCCAAAAACTTGATATGACCAAAAGATTAATGTCTTGTCCCAAGTGTAGGAATATCGAAGTAATAAATAACCTGGCAAGATCGGGGTCGAACCATAGGGTGGTTAATTGTATAAATTACAGATAATAATAATACAACAAGAATAACAATAACAACAACAACAACAACAATAATAATAATAAAGAAA
>NW_011500671.1:0-3886 GCF_000495115.2 Populus euphratica | reverse complement strand
CAGTGTTCCAGTTTGGACTACACCAGCATCTCTTTTCTAAGTTTGGTCATCTCTTTGTCCTTTCAATTTCAGTACTTAAACTCATCAATCAATCCTTTCATTTATGTAATAGGTCTGCATTTAATATGAATATTTATCACAAATTAAAGGTATCTTATATTATTAGATATATTATTATAAAGCATGCTTTAGTTAAGTAGTTATTGATACTTCAACTGTAAAATGATGATGTAAAACCTTGATAAAAATGCACTTTTAAGTACTAATCACACCTCTCAACCAGCTTATTACTAGTTCCTAGTAATCAAAGCGTTAAAATGGAAAACAAATTTGCAAATTCCACAAAGCAAGGCATTTATCATTCAACTTCCATTAATTTATCCAGATAAATAAACTCTCATTAAATTTATATATCTGCTCACTACCTCTTAAATAGAATATTAATAAACCTTTCTTTTGTGCTCAATATATCAACATACAATTATGGGGCTTTTCTTGGAAGAAAACAAAATTTTTGTTCTAATGTTTAAGGTGAACTTTCTTAGGTTAGGATTATTATTTTTCTCTCTCTCTTTTTCGTGTTTTTTTAATATATATATATACATAAAACTTAAAACATAATGCATTTTTAACCCATATAACGAGCTTTCAGCTATTGACTTCCAAATCAGTTAGTCTTAGTAACTCGGGTTATAGTTACTGATACTTAAATAGTGTAACATTTGATTCCTTTAAGCTTTTCTTCTCAATCCATATAACAAGTATTGGGTCAATAGCTCCTAAGTCAATTGACTTTAAGCTATTAGGTGTTAAAATACCTCTTCGGGCTTAATTGTTTGGGTTAGGGAGGCTACGAAACTAAACTTATCTATATTTTTATTATCATAATTTTTTTTGCTCTGTGTTTTTTGTTTTTTTATAAATTATATACTATCTTTTTCCCTTAGTTTTTACCTTTAATGAAAGAACATAAATAATATAATAATTCAATGTGCAACCCACAATCATATGTTAAAGTATGTGTGTGAAAATTAAGGTTTAAGAATACATGTTTAATGAGTATATAAGCAGAATTAAGTGATAACAATGCCAGAGTTTGTAAACCTGAATATTTCAAGAAATATTATAATAAACCTTGTTAAGAATGGTTACTAAGATGCATCTCAATAGTCACTTTAATAAAAGAGTCTCTTTACTCTGTCATCTTAATAACAACAGTTTGTACATGCTTTATGAAATAGAAAACATAGTTAGTTAGTTTTTTTTTAACTACTACCCTCTTTCCCCAACTAAAACGAAACATTGTTCTCAATGTCCTATGGTAAAAACATAGAGTATAGAAGACATCACCTGAAATAACGAACACTAACAAACCTGAAACACACTTAAGTAAATATAAGAAAAAACAAAACATAATAATAAAACCAAAAGACACCAAGATTCATAAATGAAGACTCAAATCTAATTTAAGCTTTTTACAGCTTTTCTTAGTTGACCAATTTATGTGACTCATGGAAAGATCAATTACAAGAATGAAAGATTGTGGTTGGTCAATCAATTGTTTAGTAGTAGCAGCAAAGATTATGATTTGTTGTGTAGAAGATGTTAGAATTTCTTGTTCCACAACATGATCAAGAAAAGACAATAACTTATCATAATAACCATTAACATTTAACAAACCTATAGGTTATGGTGAGTGTATAGTTGTGCGCAAGACGTAATATGAAAGGTCTTTTCCAATGTGCCCAGACCACCTCGTAAGGCAATGAAGGTATCAACATATTTAAACATGACATTCATTTGATCAGACATTGTAGTGACATGTAGTTCCTCTCTAATTGTTTTTCCAATAATCTCCCCTTGTGTTAAAGCTTTAAGGACAGCCCCAAAAACTTAACTACCTCCTAAAAATACAGCTATTGACACTCCCCCTATTAACCTAAGGTGGCCTCCCCCATACACTAAATGAATCTTTCTCTCAGTGAGTATCTAACCAAGATAATCTGTTGACTCTAAAAATTCTATTTCCTTCCCAAGACTGGATTCACTGAAAATACAAATGTTTCTTATATGATGACTTAAGGAATCAGCTATTTCTATACACTTCTATATCTGTTGAATGTATGGGTTGAGTAAAAATAAAGGAAAGAAAGAGAAGATTTTATATATGAGAACTTGAAAATGCAATCATACCACTTATATGTAAGCGAGCTCGAATCTCATACTCTCTCTCTCTCATTATTTATTTATTTTTTATTTTATTTTTAAAAGCATATGTATATACATGTGTATGGAGGTCATTTGGACCTAGATATAGGCTGAAAACTTAACAATATCTGGGCTGCAGGACAGATTTAGACTTCTTTGTTGTTGTTACAATTTGGACTTAAAAACAACATTTCCATCCATATAAAGTAGATTTAAATCCGAAATCTATACCTCTAAATATGACCCAATTAACGAATAATGTTCTAGTTTGGACTACACCAGCATCTCTTTTCTAAGTTTGGCCATCTCTTTGTCCTCTCAATTCCAGTACTTAAACTTATCAATCAATCTTTTCATTTATGTGATACGCTTATATTTAAAATGAACATTTACCACAAATTAAAGGTATCTTATATTATTAAATATGTTATTATAAAGCATGCTTTAGTTAAGGAGTTATTAATACTTCAAGTGCAAAATGATGATATAAAACCTTGATAAAAATATACTTTTAAGTACTAATCATTTATCATGCATTTAGGCGTCTTAGTTTTTAGATCAAAATCATTTTCTTGCTCTCTCTTTATTGTAATGCTTAAGTTTTGCTTATATTAATCTTATATTTATGCTTCTCATTTCTTTTCCTTTATTTAGTTACCTTTTATCTTATCTATATTCTTATCTTGTTTATTCATATTTCTCTCTTTTATTATGTTTAGTTAAGTTTATTATGTCAAGGTGAAAGGTTACATTGATGGTGTAAAAATAAGTATAGTATAAACTCAACATGGATCTTAATATTTGATACTAATATGTTTTGTATTTGTTATCTTATTCACTTTTAATGCTTTGCTTTTTAAATGGTTCATCTAAATTTATGTTGTATAACACTTGGTACAACAAATACTTGGCACTTTCATATAACTCAACTGTATGATATAACCGACACTTGTGCTATGAAAGGAACTTGATTTGTTGTTAACATAAGTTATAATCATGAATACCTGACAATATTTATAAGTATTAACATTATTCGAATAAGATAATTAATGTAATCATGTTAACAATTTATAATCTAATTGGAACCTTCTTTGTGTATGGTTTCCAGTTAAGTAATAAAAAGAGTTTATATTATACTTGTTTGAAATATCATTAATGGATCCTCTAACTTTGACAACTATTTTTATCATTATTTGATCTTCACATTAATCTTACATCTCAAGTCCTCTTTAAATCATCATCATCATCATCATTAGTATTATTATTTATATAGTTAACCTTCTTGTGGTTCGACCCTAGTCTTGTTAGGTTATTTATTACTTCGACACTCCTATACTTGGGAGAAGACATCAATCCTTTGGTCGTGTCAGAAATCTAAGCTAAACAAGGAACTAAAGGAGCGACAAATCAGGTTATAATTTTCCTAATCTACAAAGAACTTATAGTGGTGGTAACTGATTAATACTTAAAAGTGCATTTTTATCAAGATTTTATATCATCATTTCGCACTTGAAGTATCAATAACTTCTTAACTAAAGCATGTTTTATAATAACGTATCTAATAATATAAGATACCTTTAATTTATGGTAAATGTTCATTTTAAATGTAGGCCTATCACATAAATAAAAGGATTGATTGATGAATTTAAGAACTGAAATTGAAAAGAGTAAGAGATAG
>NW_011507893.1:0-959 GCF_000495115.2 Populus euphratica | reverse complement strand
ATTTTATTAATTAATATTGTCACATGTATGCGGCGGCGTGATGAATATTCCACCCTCAAAATTTTATCTTATCTATTTAATTGGCAAATGTGAGGGGATAGAAAATTGTTGTCTTTTATTAGTGAAAAAATAGAATGGGAATCATTATCTAGTATTTTGGTTATTAGAAACCCTAATTGGTTTTAGAGATTAGATACAGGGACTAATTATGTAAATAAAAGGTATTAGCAACCCAAATATGTTATACTTAAGGTAAGTTTCATTATTTTATTTTTTGGTAAATCTAAGATGTTGTCGTGCTTTCTAATTGTTGGTCCATTTATAGTTTAAAGAAAGTTATTTTCAGTAAAGTGATGCTTATTTTATCAGATAAAATCTAATCATTCTAGTGCCAACAAAAAAATTTAATATCCAAAATATATCCTATGTATAAGATCATAACCCCAGATACTACAAAAAAAAATTGAATTTTTTGAAATATCTAGTTCTCTTAATTTTAATAAACTGGTTATTAAAGCTAAAATGCATGTTAATACATATTTTTTTTAAATTTTTTTTTTGTATGAAAATGAAATATAATTTTTATTTTTAGTTTTGAGAGGCTTGGTCGTCTGTACGAAAATAAAATATTTTATTTTTATTTTTTTATTATATTTTTACAAAAACCAAGTATTTTAATACTGGATTTGTATCCCTACATAATAAAAATACAATCACTAATATTTTAAAATGCAATAAAATATTTTTTAAAAATCATAAATTTTTGAAAATATTTTTTTTTAAGATTTTTTTGGGCTGGGCTCAATTTAGCCTATATGGCTGGGCTCATTACGGGCCCAAGCTAATGACCCAATCAAACTATGCACGTGTAAAGTTTTAAGCGTGCTTGGAACTGTGGGAAGGTAATTAAATTACCTTCGCACTGTTCATTCTTTGTTTTCTGTAGATAGCAAAAAATG
>NW_011507896.1:0-959 GCF_000495115.2 Populus euphratica | reverse complement strand
ATCTTTGGTTTGACACTGAAATTATTTTTTTTTTTATTCTCTCTCCTTTCTTAAAATTCCACATCAAACTTTTTAAGAGTTTAGATCTATCTCTTTAATTTCATCGTTCAACATTTTATTTGATAGAAATTGAGTTTCAACTTTTTTCTTTTCATTTTGGTTTTTATTGGAGTTATCAAGTCCATGGTTGAAAAGTTTGCAAATTAATCAGGTTTAATTGGGATCTTTTATTTTAGTTACTTTTTTATTATTTTTTTAGTTTTTCCCTACTGTATTGAGTTGTTTAATAATCTAGAAGGGATCTAGTTGGGTTCTTTTTATCTTTTTTTCATTGTTAATTTTTTTGTCAGTTTATTTATTGTCATTATATTTTTTTTATTCATATTATTTAAATTACCAATTAAATCAATAACTCAAGTTAAAACTTTTTTTTTTAGTATTATTTTTTTATTTTTTTATCTTTTAATATTAGATTGTTTAATAATTCATAAGGTTCAGGTTAGATTCTTTTTTACCTTTTTTTCATTGTAATTTTTTTATCAATTTATTTTTTTTAATTATATTTTTTTTATTCATAATATTTAAATTATCAATTAAACTAATAACCAAAGTCTTAAATCTTTTTCCATAGCATTATAATTTTATGTTTAAAAAAACATTTGGTTGGCCCATATTAGAGCATGGGCCACAAATCTAAGGATGTAATTAAGGTCATGCAGGCCACAAATCTAGTATGTTTTTGAGGTCGTGTTGAAGATTATGGTATATAATGT
This sequence comes from Populus euphratica, assembly GCF_000495115.2. Taxonomy (NCBI): domain Eukaryota; kingdom Viridiplantae; phylum Streptophyta; class Magnoliopsida; order Malpighiales; family Salicaceae; genus Populus; species Populus euphratica. The sequence goes on along the minus strand of NW_011507896.1, from coordinate 186 downwards.
TTTTTTTTAAAAAAATTTATTTAAAAAGATATTAAAATAAATTTTTTTAATATTTTTAATATTAGTATATCAAAACGATAAAAAAAAACTTACAAAATTATTTTGACACTTAAAAAAAAATTAATTTTTTTTTAAAACCAACCCCACCTCAAAAATCATGCCTCGGATCTCAAGTTTTGAAGTTCT
>NW_011507894.1:0-959 GCF_000495115.2 Populus euphratica | reverse complement strand
TTGAGTGAAGATTTGAATTTTAGTTTTTAAAATAATTTATCAATAAAGAGATATTTTTTTTAATTTTAAGAAAGCGGATAATTTGAAAAAAATGTAAATAAAAATAATAAATAGTCTATCATTAACTACTATGCTAAATAGCATGAGAAATTCACTGCTAACCTATATCTAATACCGTAGATTACATTAGTAATCATAGTGCATTCCTTTTTTTTTTTTTTAACTTTTTTGTCACTTTTCAATTTTTTGCACTTTTTTCCCCTTTTTCTTTTTTCTTTTTTTATCATTTTTTTTAGTTTATCTTTTTTGTACTTTATCTTTTTTTCCTTTTTTTTAAATTATCTTTATTGATTTTACTTTTTTAATATTAAGTTGGTTAAAAATTTTTCTTTGAAATTTTTTTCTTTAAAATACTATTGATTGCTACAGTATTTTTTCACATGGTTTTTCTATTTTTTATTTTTATTTCTTAAAATTATATTTATCGATGTTATTTCTTTAATATTAAGCTGAGTAAAAATTTAGTTTTGTAATTTTTTTCTTTAAAACATTGTTGATTGTTACAGTGTTTCTCTATGATTTTTTTTAAAAACATTGTTGATTATTACAGTGTTTCTCTATGATTTTTTTTTTCTTCAAAATATCTCTTTCAATTTTATTTTTTAATATTGAGCTAGTTAATAATTTTAGTTATAGTACGTGAGGGAAATATTATAGCTTTCCTTGTAAATTACTATGGATTGCAATGGTTTTTTTTTCAACATATTTTTTTTTAAATTATCTTTTTCAATTTTATTTTTTTAATATTAAATTGTTTAAGAATTATAAATACAAATAAGGCTAAAACATGTGGGAAAAACACTGTAACTTTCCTCATAAAACACTATATATTGATACACTTTTTCCTTATATATATATTTTTTTCCAGTTTCTTTTGTGTTTTTTTATAATATTTTTTT
>NW_011507895.1:0-959 GCF_000495115.2 Populus euphratica | reverse complement strand
GACAATATATACTGTAAGGTCAACATCGAGTCTCTTATACTGTATACCCAATCCAATTAACACAGGGACACGCATTATGAACAATGATAACGATTTGTACGTGTTTGGGTCTGGAGCTAAAGATCAAGTGAAAATCGGAGAAGTACTTGTTAATTTGGTATATACATACGTAGGGGAGACAAACATTCTACGTTCGGTGAGAGGGGCGCCAATAAGCTTTGGAGTACACGAGGGTGTTCCGTTGATCCATGTAGCAGCGGCGCGCAGTTGCAGAAATGGTGGTGATGGCAACTGCAATTAATGAGAGTGTGTGATAAATATAGTGCTGGCGATTCTAAAATAATAATAGTAAGAAAGTGCTGGCAGCACTGCTGATCAGAAAAAAACAAAAAGTGTTGCACAGAAATTTTAAAAAATCTGAAGCATTGAGCCCACCAAGACAATAAGAAACCTACTGTTAAAGCATGTCTTCGATACTTCGGAGTGAATTTTAATGAGGACAAATTCCTCAATGGTGATCATTTATTCATTGAAGTATCAATAATCATCCGCATCGTGTACTAAACAAGCACAAATGCATCCTCGTGCTAAGAATTTAGGTGATCTCGAATTCATGGCAAGTCTATGCAAGAGAAAAGAAAATAAATTACTGTTGTTTTACTGTCAAATATTATGCAAAAGAAGACGTCAGGAGTGGGCATGAATTCATGCTTGAAGAAGAAAGGTGGCGAGACTTGAGAACAAGATCCTCTGCCTTTTGTTGTTTTGCTCCTCTCAGTCATGAATTTGGTAACCATATCCTCTGAATGCATCTGCCTTTCGGATTCCAATGAGTCGATTTCATATTGACGAGGACAGGACAGGCATCCAATAACATCTATTCCCTCTTATTTGCTAAAGACCTAGCAATATTTATGCATCACCAAGTAAAAACAAGATGCGAGGATTTTATTTTATTT
>NW_011507973.1:0-919 GCF_000495115.2 Populus euphratica | reverse complement strand
AAACCCACAATTATCCTTATCTTTTGTAATGTTTTTAATTTTACCCCTAAATTTTGCAATTGGACTCTTGGATTAACAAATGATATGATACATGTTAATTAACAAAACAAGAATACACGTATTTAGACACTATTGCTAGTATGTTTTTTAGACCAAACAATCAAATATTGATTAATATAATTGATGAATAATATAGTACTAAATGAACCGCACCCATAACATTATTATCAAATCAAGGTAATTTAAAACAAACCATCTATCTTATTCAGATATATTTATTTAATATATCAATAAATTGTAAAAAAAAAAATTTGTTATCCTAAGTAACTGAAATTTCTTGATCCCAAATAACTGGATTCATGAAAATAGTTTCTATTTCGCGCTAATTTGCAAGGAAAAAGCGAGTACAAAAGGCTATATTTAAGTTACATATTTAATTAAGTTAAAATAGTTATATTTAAGTTTGGGAAGGCATGGATCTCTCATATGTAGCTAGCTTTATCGCAGGCCTAAAGTTGTCGGGCCTCGGTACAAAAGGCTCTCCACTTTGTAACTCAGCAACGCACGCTCCACGCTGGGATTGGCACGTGGGATGGGCATACAAGATGAGACTGGCCATGATTGTGGGTCCCGACCGACTCTTGGGTTACGACAAATGCTATTAAAAATATACACTTTGGCAAGTGAGGTTCTGACCTAATGATGAGAGGGGTTTGTCCCCTTCTTTCGTATCTGGATTCGAACCTCACTATACACACCTGTCACCCTTGTGGTGCCTTACCTGCTCACTGGGCTTGCAGGATATTCAGTGGGCCGTGGGGATTAGTCGTGGTGGGCGTAAGCTGGCCCGGACACCCCACGTAAATCAAAAAAAAAATATACACTTTGTAACTATTTAGGTGGTGATCAAGTGATAAAG
>NW_011507914.1:0-952 GCF_000495115.2 Populus euphratica | reverse complement strand
AATTTGGTTATAGCATGTGATAGAATAAACATTGCTATGAGGATATTTCATTGCATCATGAAAATTGAATTCAATTTTTTCATTCCTATCTCCATAGATAAAAGTATCCTTACCACAATCAATCTTTGTATTGGTAGTTTTCAAGAATGGTCTCCCAAACAATATAGGAGTGCTGGTTGATAAATCATAAGAATCATGTTCCATATCAAGAATATAAAAATCACATGGAATAACCAAACTATCAATCTTGACTAGGACATCTTCTATCACACCAAGTGGGTAAACAAAACTACGATCTGCAAGTTGTATTACAATGCTAGTTTTATTCAAAGGTTCCAGACTAAGAGAATCATAAACATGTTTAGGCATAACACTAATGGATGCACCTAAATCACATAAAGCTCTTTTAAAACTAGCATTACCAATAACACATGGGATAGTAAATGCACCTGGGTCTTTTTGTTTCGAAGGTAGATTCTTTTGAACAACGGCTAACACAACTTCACCGACACTTACTGTTTCATGACCTTTTAGTTTGAAAGCTCTCTTGGTAGTACACAGCTCCTTCAATACTTTTGCATACTTGGAAATTTGCTTGATAGCATTAAGCAAAGGAATGTTCAGTTCCACTTTCTTGAAAACCTCTAAGATCTCTTTTTCTTTGTCTTATTTCTTTGACCTAGAAAAATTCACAAGAAAGGGTGGAATTGTTTTAAAACTAGAATTCATTGAGTGAGGAGTTACCTTTGGAGTATTGGTCGTTGTTTCAGTTTGGAAAGGAGAAGGATGATGTATCTTTTTTAGACTCAATTTGGTTTCTATCTCATCTTTTTTCTCCATCTCAATTTGTTTTGACCTTTGCTTTTCAAGTTCTTTCCCACTTCGCAACATGATTGCACTAACATTCTCTTTTGGATTTAATGCTTGGGAGGGCAACTTTCCATTTATTTGT
>NW_011507891.1:0-960 GCF_000495115.2 Populus euphratica | reverse complement strand
ATTGGTTTATTTAAGTTTGATTGAGTTAAGTTTTATAGGATTTTTTTAAACCTTTATCAAGTATGATCTAATAACAATATTTAAATATGAGTTGATAATTTCTCAATTCTACCTGAGGAGACGTGAAACCAAAATGCAATACAAATATTCTATGTAATGAAAGAGAATTATACCTAACATTAGGATTTAGGATTGAGTGCTAATCGGAAATTAATTGAGAGTTTCCCTCAATACAATCTTTTGTTTGATAGGTAAGTGTTATAGTCATTGATCCATCAAATAATTATCTTATCAAAGATTAGCATGTCATCAATTATTGTGTATACTTTGATCAATAATTCAGTATCATAGGATAAGGATGATTTGGTAAGATGTTATATCAATGCAAGTATGGTATATGCAGATGGTCTACTCAGATAAATTGTCACTGGGAATAGGTAAAACATCTTAAAATCTAATTAAATCGAGAAAATTAAAAAATTAAATTGTAAAATCTAATTAAATCGAGAAAATTAAAAAAAAATTAAAAAATTAAATTGTAAAAAAAATTAAAAAAAATCCAATTCAATTTAGTATCAAATGGATAAAATCAATTTAAACCGAATTAATTCAAACCAAACTAAACTGAGTTAAAAAAGCTAGGGATATAAACATGAAAGCTTAGGAATAAGAAAGAAAAATAAGTAGCATTTTTTTAAAATAATAATAATAATAATAATAAACATAACTTAAACTAAATCAACTTGGGCCTAAGCTTGGAGAAGGTTCGTAGCCAAAGAATGGGCTTAGCTGTCAGCTACATGTGTCTCTTACTTCTTAAGTCGAGTCCGCCATCAAGGCTTGAGCCTGTGACCCTAGCCGCTAGAGAAACACGTAACCAAGTTGCGGGCAGGCCGGGTTGCACAGAGATCCACCAAGGTGGGTTGGCCAGTCTATCTATTTGCAGCTGGTTAAAAAATA
>NW_011507892.1:0-960 GCF_000495115.2 Populus euphratica | reverse complement strand
TCATGGCCTTTTGGTCTTTTAAAGGAGATATAATATTAATTAAATTAAAAAAGTTGTTATCACGTGTTGGATGTCTATATATTTTGAGTTGAGCATGCCTGATAGCATAAAATGTCTTGCTATTATGTTATTTCAAAAAACATTATGTTTTTTTTTTAGATTAACGTGGGTGTCCGGGCCAGCTTGCGCGCACCACGACTAATTCCACGGGCCCTGAAGTTAACGACCATATAAATCTCCAGTGGCCATCATATAAGCAAAACGTTACGTTTTTTCTCTCTCGAGGCATTGTGTGTCGGCTACGGTGTGATAATTTATCACTAATTAACCTTTTTTTTAATTTTTTTTTCTCTTCGCTTGAGAATTTTAGATTAATCATCTTTTTATTAATATTTTAACTTTGATCTTTATTTTTTATTTTTATTCTTAGCTTTTTTATAGAGTCTTATTTGTTTTCAATTTAGTTTTTCAATTCTAATTTGTTATATATTATTTTTTTTCTTAGTTATTTTGTAAAAGTTTAATAGGTTTTTAATTTTATTATTTAATCCAAGTTTATCTGTATTATTTTTTTTCAATTTAGTCCTCATTCATATAAATTTTGTTGTCCTTTAGTTAAAGTTATTTTTCTTTTCAATTTAACCATCCAATTGAAAAATTATAGTTATTCTTTAATTTATTTGTCAATTTCCACCCTAATTCTTCTAATTACTATTTTTTATTTTATATTCTTTTATATAATTGATTTTTTTTCTTGATTTCATCATTCAATATTTGACTTGATGAGAATTAAGCTTTATTGTTTTTCCATTTATGATGTTTTTGGTCTAATAACTTGAGTTATCGGTTTCAAAAATTAACAATAATCGATATTCTTTTGTTTAACTTATTTTTTTTTTATGATTTCATTATCTGCACTTCCTTTTTTTCAAACAAAAATTGATTTTGTAATTTTTTTAT
>NW_011507890.1:0-961 GCF_000495115.2 Populus euphratica | reverse complement strand
GAAATAACGAACACTGACAAACCTGAAACACACTTAAACAAATATAAGAAACAACAAAACACAATAATAAAAGCAAAAGACACAAAGATTCACAAATAAATAATCAAATCGAATCTAAGCTTTTTACGGCTTTTCTTAGATGACCAATTTATACGACTCATAGAGAGATCAATTACAGGAATGAAAGATTGTGGTTGCTCAATCAATTGTTCAGTAGTAGCAACAGAGATTATGATTTGTTGTATAGAAGATGTTAGAAATTCCTATTCTGTAGCATGATCAAGAAACGAAATGGGTTTATGGTGAATGTGCAATTGAGCCCAAGAGGAAATATGAAAGATCTCTTCCAATGTGCCTAGACCACCTGGTAAAGCAATGAAAGCATCAGCATGGTTAAACATTGCATTCATTCGAGCCGACATTGTGGAGACCTGAAGTTCCTCTCCAATTGTTTTTCCAATGATGTCCCCTTGTGCCAAAGCTTCAGGGACGACCCCCAAAACTTGACTACCTCCTAAAAATGCAGTTATTGACACACCTCCCATTAACCCAAGACTGCCTCCCCCATACACTAAATGAATCTTTCTCTCAGCTAGCACCTGACCAAGATGATTTGCTGATTCTAAAAACTCCTTTTCTTTCCCAGGACTAGATCCACCAAAAACACAGATATTTCTTATTTGATGACTTGAGGAACTTGCCATTTCTACACACTTCTATATTTGTTGAATGTATGGGTTGAGTAGAAATGAAAGGAAGGAAGAGAGGGTTTTATAGATGAGAAATTAGAAAGGCAATCATACTACCTATATGTAGGCCGACTAGAGTCTCACACACTCTCTCTCGCTCTCTTTATTTATTTATTTATTTTTGAAAAAACATGTGTACATACAGGTACTTGTGATTTTGGCTCAAATCTTCCCTTGGTTTTACGTTCAAGAACGGCTTAAACGCCCTTTAT
>NW_011507887.1:850-962 GCF_000495115.2 Populus euphratica | reverse complement strand
GCACTTTTATAGATCTATCGGCAAGTAAAAGAGATATAGAAGTTGGTTTTAACTCACCTAGATTGAGACTCTAAAAAACTGAATATGGAAGTACTTTGAAAAACTGAATATG
>NW_011507887.1:0-828 GCF_000495115.2 Populus euphratica | reverse complement strand
GACTTTGGAAAACTGAATATGAAAGTAAATTCACACTAGCTCCAAGATCAAGTAAAGCTCTTTTAATTTTATGCTCTCCACTAAAGCAAGAAATTGTAGGACAACCAGGGTCTTTATATTTCAAAGCATTATTGTTCTGAAAAATAGCACTTACTTGTTTGGCTAGAAAGGCTTTCTTTTTTCACATTCAATTTCCTCTTCACAGTGCATAGATCAAGTGCCGCCGGAGAATCAGTCTTTTCTTTGTAATTTTCAAATTCAACCCTTTCCTTATCCTTAGAGATTGACTCATCAGCTTTCTCATAAGGTTCAAGAGAGGGTTTTTCAATAACCTTACCACTGCGTAGAGTAGTGACTGATTTGACTTGATCCATGTGTTAGCTTCCGGAACTACTTGCGTTTGCATTGTATTGCCCCTTGGGATTTTGTTGTGGATGAGATGAAAACTTACCTTTCTCTTGGAAACTGAGAGCACATGTTAATTTTGCAAGAGTATCTTTAAAATCTGTTATGTTTTGAGCAAGTTGAGTATTGATTGTCTCTTGCTTTTCAATGAATGCATGCAATGTTTCCTCAAGATTTCTTCTAAGAGGTGGAGCATAAGGAGGTGCATTTCCATGAGAATTTTGGAAATTATGGTGTGCTTGAAATGGTGGTTGTGAAGTTTGTGCATTGTTGTGCTCACTTTTCCAACTAAAATTTGGGTGATTTCTCCAACCAAGGTTGTATGTTTGTGAGTATTGGTTGTGGTTGGCCCTTTGGAAACTGCTTAAAGCATGGACTTGTTCATGGAGACATTCCATAAAAGAAGGTAAGGTTGGACAATTA
>NW_011500676.1:100615-104011 GCF_000495115.2 Populus euphratica | reverse complement strand
CTAAACATAATGAAAGAGAGAAACATAAATAAAAAATATAAGAACATAAATAAGATAAAAGTTAACTAAGTAAAAGAAAGGAATTGAAAGGCATAAACAAGTTATTAATGAAAACAAAACTTAAGCATTACAAAATACAAAGAGAGAAAGTAAGAGCATGATCTTGAACTGGAAACCAAGATGCTCAAATGCATGGCAAATGCCTCCTTTTATAGGAAAAAATTGGGAATTATTGATTTGATGACTAATTGATGAGTGGGTGGCCAACTCTTGACTTGGTAGCAATCCTTATCTTCTCTTGTCTGAATAAAATATCATTGATAACATCAAAATTTGAACCAGACCTCTACATAAAAGTTCTAGAAAATTATTTCCAGGAAAAAAAATTAAGGTTATTTGACTTTTAGAACTCAAGATATGGGTTGTACACAAAACAGTGTTTGGGCTACATGACAGATTCAGACTTTTTTGTAGTTGCTATAATTTGGACTTGAAAACATATTTTTTAAATTTGGACTCCCATGAAAGTTGTAAGCCTATGTCTTACCTTTCCATCTATATAAAATAGACATAAATCCGAGATCTATAGCTCTAGATATGACGTAATTACCAAACAGTCTTCCAGTTTGGACTACACCAGCATCTCTTTTCTAAGTTTGACCATCTCTTTATCCTTTCAATTTCAATACTTCAACTCATCAATTAATCCTTTTATTTACATGATAGGCCTGCATTTAGGATGAACATTTACTATAAATTAAAGGTATCTTATGGTATCAAACTTGTTATTATAAAACATGTTTTAGTTAAGGATTTTTTGATATTTCAAGTGCAAAATGATGATATAAAACCTGGATAAAAATACATTTTTATATACTAATCACTTATAGGCTTATGTGCAATTAACCTCCTACATTATGGGCTAGGGATGCTGGCCTACCTAGGCCTAGACGTCGAGCCTCTTTTGTTAAGGCCTTTATAAGGTTTTTTTTCTTTTATTATATTTAATTAAATCTTGTTAATACTAATTAATAAAAAATATATATTAAGGGTGTTATTTTATTAAATACAATTCAATTTTTACTCAGTTTTCAAATAAGAGTATGACATTATTGTTATAACATTAGAAAATGCTCATTTTGAACGGCTCTTCATGATTTTTTCCTTAAATCTTTTCTTTAGCTTACTTATGCATGTCTATTTTTATTGTCATCATATTAAAAAACATAGATTCCATAAAGTAAAGTTATTAAAATCAACAGAGTACAAGACTGGATGTGAGTTTGATATGTTAATCTTGGTTGACTCGAGTCAATACAAAACATCACTATCTCAGTATTTTTTAAAACATTAAGATGGTAACGTCTTGAATTTTTTTATGTCAATCTAGGATTTGATTGGGTCATTGATTGTGCATCAAAAGTGTCATTAAGTCTCTTATTTTACATATGTATTTATTGTTTTTATTTGGTTGTTTTTATAATAATTGATGTGTTTTTTAGTAATGAAGTTTGTTTTAATGTTTCAATAGGTTTTTGGAGCTTAAATGAATTAATTCACAAAATTCAACGTCAGAATTCAGAACAAAGAATTGAAGAGACATTTAGTTGAAGATTGAAGCAAATTCGGTAAAAGTGAATTCTCTTGTAGAGCCGTATGCAATGCCTACTCCAAATTTATCCCAAAAATCAATTCTATTCCAATTCTAGAAAAGAATATCATATGATTTATTTCAAGCCCAAACTTGCCTTATGTTGTGTGCAAACTTCAACCATTAAACACTCAAGGTTTCAATGTCAATCTTAGCCCAAATAATAAGTACATTTGTATACTTATTTGATGCTCAAATTCAGCCCAAAAATCAGCCCCAAATCAGCCCTAAATCAACCCCAAATCAACCCAAACACAATCCATGATCTTACATGTCCACACAACAAATAACAATTGATTTATTTTGGGCAATCCATTGATCCAAGAAGGCAAGCACATGGATGGAAAGCTGGAGGGGATATTTTAACATTATTTTGGGTCAAAAAGAAGAAGGAGACACCTCATAAATGAGGAAGAAAAACGTGCACCAAAGTAGTTGTAAAGCTGTCTTGATTTGATTTTTCAGAACACCTTTCGGTGTTTTGCCCATAACTTTTGACTCAGGTGTCCAAATGAGCTGTTCTTTAATGATCTGGAAAGGTGACAGAATTGCCTATAAATATGTCTCTAATAGACTTCTCCAAAAAAAGCTTCTAAGAGGGTCGAATTGCTGTCCAAAGTTAGAGTCAGATTTGTGTCCGAATTTTTTCTGTTGATATTAGGTTGAGTTATCTTATATATGTTGAAGAAATCACCAATACATCACCATTAAAATTGATTTGGACCAAGACTTACTTTTTCTTGTCATTTAAAATCTATTTATATTTTTTCATCTTTGAAAACAAATCCATCAATTATTATTAACCAAGTTATTGTTAATTTAATTTCTCTTCAATTTTTTTTTTGTTACTTAGTTTAATTTCCAGATCTAGCTCTTTATGGATATGACCTCGATCTTACCGAGTTAATTGCTACATCGTACACTCGTGCACTTGCGAGTTAAAACAAACCAATCATAAAAAGCGATCAAGCAGTCATGTTTGAGCTTGTTGGGTCGACCGAGTTATATCAAAGTAACTCTCACTTGGTTTAATTATTGTTAACATCTCTTTTTAATATTTATTAGCGCATGATTCTCAATTTCTTTCATTAAATGCACACATCAATTTCTTAGTTCACAATTAAAATTGTTCTTAGTGCTAGAAAAGACATTGATAATGTATCGTTTTCCTTTAATATATACGTCAACTTACCAAAAAAAAAAGAAAAGACATTGATAATGCCTTGACATTCTTTTTTTGTGTTTAAAAAACTTTTTATATGAATCGTAACAAATTACAGGCCAACTAGCCAATAATATCTATATTTTCATGGGTAAGTCTCTTATTTTTATAAGAGTGTGAAGACCTATTAGAGATATAACTAAAACATAATGGTAAATCATTGTAGCAATATGAACTATTCAGCGAGACACAAGTTCTAGTATATTGCATTATTTATATGGACAATGCAATCCTTTTATATAATCATTTTAGTTATCAAACTTTTGTTGTTTTTAATTTTATCCTCCCATTTTACATTAATATAAATTTTTTGTTTACATTTTTTCAATCTGCATTACCCTATATGTATAAAGATTTTGACAATATTTAAAGATTGATTGAAAATCAATTTTGCAAAATCAAACTTTAACTATAATAACAAAAAAAAATAACAATTAAAAGAAGGAGATCAATGACACGACAAAAAGATTGATGTCTTCTCCCAAGTGCAGGAATGTCGAAGTAATAAATAACCCGGCAAGAC
>NW_011500676.1:92273-94665 GCF_000495115.2 Populus euphratica | reverse complement strand
AAATTAAAGGTATCTTGTATTATTAGATATATTATTATAAAACATGTTTTAGTTAAGGAGTTATTGATACTTCAAGTGCAAAATGATGATATAAAACCTTGATAAAAATGCACTTTTAAGTACTAATCAATCAAATTTGACAAAAATAAAAAAAAGGCTTAATTACTTTTCTGTCATAAAAAAACTTTAGTTTAATCCCTAAAGTTGTAATTTTTTTAATCATTTTGTCCTTGTTATTTTAGCTATTCATGTTTTGTTATGGAACCTGATTTCTTCATGTTTTAGACCTTAAGTGTTGAGAGAGAAGAGAGAAAATCCATGGAAAATGTTGGATAAAGTTCTCATATTGTCACATTTTATCCATTGAAAAAGTCAATTTTTGTGTAAATGGAGATGATGTTTTAGTTTTTTTAAGAAGAGTTTAATGAAGGTTACGTTTTTTTATACGTCAAAAAAAGTGCATGGAGGTTTATAAATTTTTTAGGGTGTTTTGGCGTTGAAATAAATTTATAGAGGTTTCTTAAGTGATTTTAGATGTTTTCAAGTGAAAACGAGTAAAAAAAAAAAGTTTTAATGGCTAAAAAACTTAAATCCTAATTTCTTGGTCATGTACTATCTAACATGTGACAAGTCATCTTCCATAGAAGATGATCTATCACTCAGTTATGAAAACAAATAGTGTAGGACAAGTCATTTGCTCATTCAAGAAACATATTGGTAGGCACGTAACCCTGTAATATTTTATGGTTGGCCAGGCACTTATGGCTCGTCTGCTAGGCCTAGTAGTGCCTAAATGTTTTTTCCATAAATTGTTTTTATTTAAATATTACTTAATACTATCTTTCTTATTTTTTTAAAAGTACTTAGTTGAAATATATATAATAATCATCTTTATTATCATTTCTAAGGGAAATGGCAGAAGATATCGATCCGGATGAGTTGGATTGGGACAAGACCGTTTTTGAGTCTTGGCTTTGTATAATGCTTTAGACTATCTATAGGTATTCTTTTTCGGTTCAGTAGAGGTAAGGAGAGCTGTCGTTTGAGCCTTTTTGGCTAGAAACTTTGATTGAGGATAATAATCAATGATGGGAGCTGTCTGATGTTTTTGTAACCATTCCATTACAACTAATTTGGAACTTTTGGATTCAGCTGCAAAGGAATCCCACCATTTGATTTTGAATTTATGAACAAGAACTAGATATTTGTTTTGTGTGTGTGTGTATTAACTTTACAAAGCTTCTAAGATATTATTATAATTTATATGTAATTTTTTTCTTTTATATTTTATATAAAAATAATTTTCTTTAGAATGAGAATTAACTTCTAATATAAAATAAATGAAAATGTGTAAAACAAAATGGATAATAATTAGTATTTAAAAGTGTATTTTTATCAAGGTTTATATCATCATTTTGCACTTAAAGTATCAATAACTCCTTAACTAAAGTATGTTTTGTAATAACAAGTTTGATACTATAAGATACCTTTAATTTATGGTAAATGATCATCCAAAATATAGGACTATCATATAAATAAAAGGATTGATTAATGAGTTAAAGTATTGAAATTGAAAGGATAAAGAGAGAGCCAAACTTAGAAAAAAGATGCTGGTGCAGTTCAAACTAGAATACTGTTCGATAATTGGGTCATATCTGGAGCTGTACATCTCGGATTTAGGTTTGCTTTATATGGATGGAAAGCTAAGACAGAGGCCTAAAACTTTTATGAGAAAGTCAGACTTAATTATACTGTTTGGAAGTCTAAATCTTAGTAACAACGTAAAAGTTCGAATCTGTCCTGGAATCTAGACACTATTTAGTGTTCAACCCATATCTCGAGTTCTACAATTCCAAATTACCTCAATTTTTTTCCTAGAAAGCTAAGATAATTTCCTAGAACTTTCATATAGGAGGTTGGTTAAATTCTAATGCTATCAATGATGTTTTGTTCAGACAAGAAGATAAGGATTGTTACCAAGTTAAGATGTGGTCATCCACTCAACAATTAGTCATCAAATCAAAGTTCCAAATTTTGGCCTATAAAAGGAGGCATTTGTCATGCATTTAGGCATCTTGATTTTCAAATCAAGATCATGCTCTTACTCTCTCTTTATTGTAATGCTTAAGTTTTACTTATATTAATCTCTTGTATATGCTTCTCATTTTCTTTCCTTTACTTAGTTAATTTTTATCTTATTTATGTTCTTATCTTGTTTATTTATGTTTCTCTCTTTTATTATGTTTAGTTAAATTTATTATGTCAAAGTGAAAAGATTGCACTAATGGTGTAGGAATAGTATAGTGTAAACCTAATATGGACTTTAATGTTTGATACTAACATGTTTTGTATTTGTTATCTTGTTCACTCTTAATACTTTGCTTGTTAAATG
>NW_011500676.1:46353-92123 GCF_000495115.2 Populus euphratica | reverse complement strand
AATAAACTAATGTAATCATGTTAACAATTTATAATCCAATTGGAACCTCCTTTATATATGGTTTCTAGTTGAATAGTAAGAGTTTATACTATACTTGTTTGAAATACCATTAGTGGATCCTCTAACCTTGATATTTGTTGTTATCATTGTTTTAATCCTCATATTGATCTTCCATCTCAAAGTTCTCATCAACTTCTTCTTCTTCTATTATTATTATTATTACTACTACTACATTTGTTCTTTTTGTTGTTGTATTGTTGTTATTTATAATTTATATAATTAACTTCCTTGTGGTTCAACCCCGTCTTGTCGGTTTATTTATTACTTTGACATTCCTGCACTTAGGAGAAGACATTAATCTTTTGGTCGTGTTAAGTTTTTGGCACCGTTACGAGGAAGGTTAATTCTTGTACAAATTATAGTATTTATTTTATTTTTTCTTTTCATTTTTCTTGTGTCTAACTTTGTTTTTTTTTTTGTTTTGTTTCTTCCTTTTTTGTTCTCCATTCTTTTTAGTCTATTCCTATATGTGTATAAGAGTGTGGTTACATACATTAAGTGGTAGACTTTGTAGGGTATCCTCATCATTTCTAGAAAATATGGTCAAAGAAGATAACCAGTCGCTTCATAATGAAAATAATGAGAATAACCGTGTTAGAACATTTAGAGACCATACAAATCCCACAAGGACAAGTACACCATCATGCATAATTTTTTCCTCCTGATACATCTCATTTTAATTTTAAGCCAGGCATTATTCAACTTTTATCTTTTTTTCATGACTTAGATTTAGAAAATGCATACTTGCATTTAAAAGAATTTGAAGAGGTTTGCAACACGTATAATGACTCAAATTATAGCATGAACACCATCAGATTAAAGCTTTTTTCTTTTTTCTTAAAAGATAAAGCTAAAACATGGCTATAAAATTTGAGACTAGGATCTATTTATGCTTGGGATGAAATACAACAATAGTTTCAATATTTTTTAAATAAGTTTTTCTCTTTTCATATAACAAACTTTTTAAATGAAAAATCACCACTTTCGCTCAAAACCAAAAGAAATATTTTACCAATGTTATACAAATCCCACAAGGACAAGTACACCATCATGCATAATTTTTTCCTCCTGATACATCTCATTTTAATTTTAAGCCAGGCATTATTCAACTTTTATCTTTTTTTCATGACTTAGATTTAGAAAATGCATACTTGCATTTAAAAGAATTTGAAGAGGTTTGCAACACGTATAATGACTCAAATTATAGCATGAACACCATCAGATTAAAGCTTTTTTCTTTTTAATACTTGCCCTCATCATGGTTTTGAGATATGGAGATTGGTTTCACATTTTAATAAAAGCTTAACACCTAAAGATAGGTAAATGATGGAATTGATGTGTAATGGAACTTTTGAAGATAAAGATCTTGATGAAGCAATGGAGTACTTAGACTTGTTAGCTAAAAAAGCTCAAAATTAGGATACCGCAGGTACTTATAAGTTACCGGGTAAAACTCAACCTCATACATCTAGTGAAGGTATATACAACTTTAGGAAAGATCATGACCTCCAAGCCAAGTTTATATCTTTAGATAGAAAAGTTGAGGCACTAGAATTAAAAAAGAGTGGTCAATTAAAATCTGTTCAAGAAATTGTGTGTCAAATTTGTGAAACCAATGAATACTCAACCAATAATTGTCCATCTTTACCTTCTTTTAAGGAATGTCTCTATAAACAAGCTTATGTTTTAAACAATTTCCAAAGGCCTAATCATAATCTATACTTGCAAACATATAACCCTGGTTGAAGAAATCACCCAAATTTCAGTTGGAAGAGTGATAAAAATAATGCACAAACTTTACAACCACCGTTTCAAGCACACCATAATTTCCAAAATTCTCATGAATATCCATGCTTGCATGTGCATTAATTATAGGAAACTTAATTGACTATAGGAAACTTAATTCAATGACTAGAAAAGATCATTTTCCTTTACCTTTCATGGATCAAATCCTAGAAAGAGTTGCAGGTCATGAATTTTATTGTTTCCTAGATGGCTATTCGGGTTACAACCAAATTGAAATTGCATTGGAAGATCAAGAAAAGACTACTTTCACATGTCCATTTGGTACTTTTGCATATCGTAGGATGCCTTTTGGATTATGTAATGCACCAGCCACATTTCAAAGATGCATGCTTAGTATATTTAGTGATATGGTTGAACATTTTCTTGAGATTTTTATGGATGATTTTTCTATTTTTGCCGATTCATTTTATGATTGTTTGACTAACTTAGAAAAGGTTTTAAGCAGACGTGAAGAGAAGAATCTTATACTGAATTGGAAAAAAATGTCACTTCATGGTAACAAATAGCATTGTACTTGGTCACATTATTTCAACAAAAGGAATTGAGGTTGATAAATCTAAAATCAAGTTAATTACTAACTTGCCATCACCAAAATCTATTAAAGATGTTAAATCATTCTTAGGACATGCTGGTTTTTATAGAAGGTTCATTAAAGATTTTAGTGCAATATTTATGCTCTTAAGTAACCTTTTAACAAAGGATAATATTTTTGAATGGACTGAACATTGTGAAGAAGCCTTTGTTAAACTTAAAAACTTGCTTAGTTTTTCTCTTGTCATTCAACCTTCTGATTGGGCATCACCTTTTGAGATAATGTGTGATGCTAGTGATTATGTTGTGGGTGCTGTTTTGGGATAAAAAAAAGATAAGAAACCTTATGTGATTTACTATGAAGTAAAACTTTAAATAGTGTTTAAATTAATTACATTACCACTAAAAAAGAATTACTTGCAGTAGTATTTGCATGTGAAAAATTTAGGTCTTATCTTGTTGGCTCACCTATTGTTGTTTTTAGTGATTATGCAGCATTGAAATATCATCTTTCAAAGAAAGATTTTAAAGCTAGATTGGTACGGTAGATTTTGTTATTTCAAGAATTTCATATCACAATCAAAGACAATAAAGGCACCAAAAATATTGTCACAGATCATTAAAGATTGACAACAGATTCAAAAATTGACATCACACCAATCGATGACTACTTTCTTGATGAATTTTTACTTGCTGTCTCTACATTGCCCTGATTTGCTAATTTTACCAATTTTCTTTTTTCAAGACAATTGCTAGTTCATTGGAGTACCCAAGTTTAAATAAAGTTCTTGAACGAAGTGAAGAACTTTTATTGAGATGATCCTTATTTATTCAAATATTGTCCTGATCAAATATTTTTGAAGATGCATTCCTGACAATGAGGTAAGTAGTGTAATTAAATTTTTTTCATTCCAAGGCATGTGGGGCCATTTCTCATCAAGAAAGACAACTATAAAAATCTTACAAAGTAGTTTTTATTCCCCACCATATTCAAGGACTCACATGTATTCTTATTGGGCTATTAAATCTTTCAATTTAAACCTTAATGATGCTTGTCAATTACGACAATTACAAATAAATGAGCTTGAGAAAATAAAAAATGATGCATATAAAAATTGAAGAATTCAAAAAGAAAGAATCAAAGAGTTTGAAGACAAGAAAATACTGAGAAAAACATTTAACGAAATAATGATCACTAAACAATTATAAAATTTTTAAAAGAAAATATCATGAGTCGATTTGGAATCCCTGAAGCCATGATAAGTGAGGGTGCAATACATTTCTGCAACAACTCATTTGAGTCTTTAATGAAAAAATTTGGAATCACACACAAAGTTGTCACCCCTTATCACCCTTAGACAAGTGGACAAGTAGAGCTTGCTAATAAGGAGATCAAACAGATCTTTGAGAAACTAGTGAACTATAATAGAAAAAACTAGTCTTTAAAACTTAATAATGTACTTTGGGCTTATCAAGCTACTTATAAAACATCATTAAGTATGTCACCTTATAGACTAGTCTATGGAAAACCTTGTCACTTGCCTGTGAAACTTGAACATAAAACTTATTGCGCTATTAAAGCTTTCAATTTAAACCTTAATGATGCTTGTCAATTACGACAATTACAAATAAATGAGCTTGAGAAAATAAAAAATGATGCATATAAAAATTGAAGAATTCAAAAAGAAAGAATCAAAGAGTTTGAGTTTCATGACAAGAAAATACTGAGAAAAACATTTAATGTTGGTAAAAAAGTCTTGCTTTATAATTCTTATCGAGAATCCAAAGAATGACAATGTTTTCAAGATAAATGGACATCGTTTGAAAGTTTACTTTGACAATTTTTCAGTTAAGAAGGATTATTGAAATGGGTGATCCTATATATAAAAATTAATTTTATTTTCCTCACATTGTTTTTGTGTTTCTTTTTCTGTGATTTTTGTTTTGGTTGTTTCTCTCACCTCGGTCAAATGGCGGATAATAGTACTTCATGACTTAAGTCAATTCTTTTAGTTTTCCATAATAACTGATATCTGTGTATATATTTGTGCAATTCTTTTCTCTTTCCCCTTTATTTGAATCTCTCCTCCAATTTTCATTTGAAAATGAACACCACTCTTAAAAAAATAAAAAAGTATTTTCCCATTTTACCTCAGAATGCAATTACAAAAATTTACCGTGCTAGATGGACAAGATTAAAGCTATTAATGAATCATGGAATTCTTGAAGATATTCGCTGGCTGATTAAAGCAAATGTCCTATTATCGGGTGAGTCCTTCAATTCTTTCATTTCATACATGCTTGGAACATGTAAAAGCACTGACACGACCAAAAGTTTATACTAGTTTGACATACCATTAGTGGAACCTCTAACCTTGACATTTGTTATTATCATTGTTTAATCCTTATATTAATATTCCATTTCAAAGTTCTTATCATCATCTTTTTCTTATGCTTCTTTTTCTCCTTCTTTTTCTTTATTATTATTATTGTTGTTGTTGTTGTTACTACTACTACTAGTAGTATTATTGTTGTTGTTTTTTTTTTTTTGGTAAGTTGACGTATATATTAAAGGAAAACGATACAAAGATTATAAGGGGCATACCCCAGATTTACAATGAGAACAGAAACGTAAAACAACAGATGGCTACATGCTAGCCACCGAACTGAAAACTCAAGACCTAACTTGATTCGTTAGGGAAACCAATACAACCAGCTAAATATCAAATGAAGAATCTATGTTATTAACCCTCCATGCTCGTTGGATTCTTTTATTTTCATCTGTTGGTAGAACGTTCCTCATCAAATCAAGCTTATCACGGATGATACATTCAATTTGATGAAAGACCAAATTCTGAGTTCTAGATATTCCAGCAAAGGTAAGCATTCCTTTCTTGCCAGATATGATACACTGTAGCTGCAAAACTGAGTTTACGAGAAAAATTGACAAAACTTTTGCCATGCCAAGTGACAGTGGCCCATCGAATCCATTCATCCCATCCTTTTGTCATTCTTGGAATGTTGCATCTGTCACAAACATCCCACCAGATCGCTTTAGTATAGGAGCATTCAAAGAACAAGTGGTTGTGATCTTCGTAGTTGCGGAGACAGAGTGAGCATCTATTGGGACCATGTATACCAAATCGATGAAGTCTATCTTGAGTTGTGAGTTTCTGTTGGACAGCCACCCATAGAAGAAACGAATGTCTTGGAACAGCATTCTTGAACCACACAATGTCATGCCATTCGACCATCGTATGATGAAATCTTAGTTGTTCCCAAGCTATTTTGATCGAGAATCTGTGATTTGGTGAATCCAGCCAAACAATCTCATCATTTTGCCCTATCATAGGATTAGAATTGGAAGGAATAGCTTCTACAATGGGGTGCCATCCAATAGCGTGAGTGGTAGGAATTATGAGGCTTTTCCTGGAAGAAAACAAAATTTTTTTGTTTTAATGTTTAAGGTTAACTTCCTTGGGTTGAGATTATTTTTTTTTTCTTTTTTTTCTTTTTTTTAAAATATATATACATATAACTTAAAACACCATGCATCTTTAACCCATGTAACGAGCTTTCGGTTAATGACTCCCAGACCAGTTGGTCTTAGGGCATTAGGTGTTGAGACACCCCTATGAGCTTAGTAACTCGGGTCGTAGATACTGATATGTAGATAGTGCAATGTTTGATTCCCTTAAGCTTTTCTCCTCAACCCATGTAACAAGCCTTGGGCCAATAGTTCCCAAGTCAGTTGACTTTAAGGTATTAGGTGTTAAAACACCCCTTCGAGCTTAATTGCTTAGGTTAGGGAGGCTATGAAACCAAACTTATCTACATTTTTATTATCATCATTCTTTTTTGTTTTTTTTTGTGTTTTTCTTTTTTTAATTATATACTATCCATTTTCCCTTAGTTGTTACCTTTAACAAAAGAACATAAATAATGTAATAAACCATTATGCAACCCATAATCATATGTTAAAGTGTGTGTGTGTAAATTAAGGTTTAAGAATACATGTTAAATGAGTATATGAGCAGAATTAAGTGATAATAATGCGAGAGTTTGTAAACCTGAATATTTCAAGAAGTATTATGATAGACCTTATTAAGAATGGTTACTAAGATGCATCTCAAGAGTTATAAAAAGATCTCCTTTACTCTGCCATCATAGTAACAACAATTTTGCACATGCTTTAAGAAATAGAAAACACATTTATTTATTTTTCTTTTTTTTTTAGCTACTACCCTTTCACTCCAACCAAAACGAGACATTGTCCTCAATGTTCTAAGGTAGAAAGATGGAGTATAGAAGATATCACCTGAAATAACAAACACTAACAAACCTAAAACACACTAAAACGAATATAAGAAACAACAAAACACAATAATAAAACCAAACGACACAAAGATTCACAAATGAAGGCTCAAATCTAATTTAAGCTTTTTACAGCTTTCCTTAGATGACCAATTTATACGACTCATAGAGGGATCAATCACAGGAATGAAAGATTGTAGTTGGTGATTAGGACTTAAAAGTGCATGTTTATCAAGGTTTTATATCATCATTTTGCACTTGAAGTATCAATAACTCCTTAACTAAAACATGTTTTATAATAATATATCTAATAATATAAGATACCTTTAATTTGTGGTAAATGTTTATTTTAAATGCAGGCCTATCACATAAATGAATGAATTGATTGATGAATTTAAGAACTGAAATTGAAAGGCTAAAGAGATTACCAAACTTAGAAAAGAGATGTCGGTGCAATTCAAACCGGAATACTGTTCGGTAATTGGATCATATCTGGAACTATAGATCTCAGATTTATATCTACTTTATATGGATGGAAAGGTAAGACATAGGACTACAACTTTCATATGGAGCCCAAGATCTCAAAGTTCTCATCTTTTTCTTCTCCTTCTCCTTCTTTTTCTTTATTATTATTATTATTATTATTATTATTATAATTGTTATTGTTATTATTATTATTGTTATTACTATTATTATTGTTGTTGTTGTTGTTGTTGTTGTTTTATTGTTATTTATAATTTGTGCAATTAACCTCCCTGTGGTTCGACCCCGGTCTTGCCGGGTTATTTATTACTTCGACACTCCTACACTTGAGAGAAGACATCAATCTTTTCGTCGTGTCAAGTTTTTGGCGCCGTTGCCAGGGAGGTAAGTTTTGTATAAATTATAATATTTATTTTATTTTCTCTTTTCACTTTTCTTGTATATAACTTTGTTTCTTTTCTCTTGTTTCTTCTTCTTTTGTTTTCTTCTTCCTTTTAATTTCTTCCTACACGTGCATGAGAGTGTGGTCACGTACATCAAGTGGTAGACTTTGTAGGGTATCCTCATCATTTTCAAAAAATATGGCCCAAGAGGATAATCAATCACTTCATAATGAGAATAATGAGAATAACTGTGCTAGAATACTTAGAGACCACATGAATCCCACAAGAACAAGTGCACCATCATGCATAGTTTTTCCTCCCGATGCATCTCATTTTAATTTTAAACCGGGCATTATTCAACTTTTACCTTCTTTTCATGGCTTAGATTTAGAAAATCCATACTTGCATTTAAGGGAATTTGAGGAGGTCTGCAACACATATAATAATTTAAATTCTAGCATGAACACCACCATCAGATTAAAGCTTTTTCCTTTTTCATTAAAAGATAAAGCTAAAACATGGTTAGAAAACTTAAGACCAAGATGCATTCGTGCTTGGGATGAAATGCAACAACAGTTTTTAAAGATGTTTTTCACATCTCGTAGAACAAACTCTTTCAAAAGACGAATCACCACTTTCACTCAAAAACCAGGAGAAACATTTTACCAATGTTGGGATAGATATCGAG
Organism: Populus euphratica; assembly: GCF_000495115.2. Classification (NCBI taxonomy): domain Eukaryota; kingdom Viridiplantae; phylum Streptophyta; class Magnoliopsida; order Malpighiales; family Salicaceae; genus Populus; species Populus euphratica. The sequence continues at coordinate 83,858 of NW_011500676.1, read as the reverse complement.
ACTTGCTTAGTACTTGCCCTCATCATGGTTTTGAAACATGGAGGTTGGTTTCACATTTTTATGAAGGGTTAACACCTAGAGATAGGCAAATGGTTGAATTGATGTGCAATGGAACTTTTCAAGATAAAGACCCTTATGAAGCAATGGAGTACTTAGACTTATTAGCTGAAAATGCTCAAAATTGGGATACCGCGGGTACATATGAGGCACCGAGTAAAACTCAACCTCATACATCTAGTGGAGGTATGTACAACCTTAGGGAAGATCATGACCTCCAAGCCAAGTTTGCATCTTTAGCTAGAAAAGTGGAGGCACTAGAATTAAAAAAGAGGGTCAATTAAAATTTGTTGAAAACATTGTGTGTCAAATATGTGAAACAAATGAACACTCAACCACTAACTGTCCAACCTTGCCTTCTTTTAAGGAATGTCTCAATAAACAAGCCCATGCTTTAAACAGTTTTCAAAGGCCCAATTGATTAGTACTTAAAAGTGCATTTTTATCATGGTTTTATATCATCATTTTGCACTTGAAATATCAATAACTCCTTAACTAAAATATGTTTTATAATAATGTATCTAATAATATAAGATACCTATAATTTGTGGTAAATGTCTATTTTTAATGCAGGCCTATCACATAAATAAAAGGATTGATTGATGACTTGAAGAACTTAAATTGCAAGGATAAAGAGATGGCCAAACTTAGAAAAGAGATGTCGGTGCAATCCAAACCGGAACACTGTTCGGTAATTGGGTCATATCTAGAGCTATATATCTCAGATTTAGGTCCAAATTGTAGCAACAATAAAGAAGCCCGAATCTGTCTTCCAGCCCGAGCACTGTTCGGTATTTTGGCCATATCTAAAAAGTTAATTATGTCAAGGTGAAAAGGTTACACTAATGGTGTGAGAATAAGTATAATGTAAACTTAATATGGACTTTAATGTTTGGTACTAACATGTTTTATATTTGTTATCTTGTTCACTCTTTAATACTTTGCTTGTTAAATGACTAATCTTGATTTATGTTGTATAACACTTGGTACAACAAATGCTTGGCACTTTCATAGCCCATAATGTATGGTATAACCGACACCTGAGCTATGAAAGGAACTTGATTTGTTGTTAACATAAGTTATAATCATGAATGCTTGACGAAATTTACAAGTATTAGCATTAATTGAATAAGATGACTAATGTAATCATGTTAACAATATATAATCTGATTGGAACCTTCTTTGTGTGTGGTTTCCAATTCAATAATAAGAGTTTATACTATACTTATTTGATATACCATTAGTGGAACCTCTAACCTTGACATTTGTTATTATTATTGCTTAATTCTTACATTAATATTTCATCTCTAAGTTCTCATCATCATCATCATCTTCTTCTTCTCTTTCTTTATTATTATTATTATTATTACTACTACTACTACTACTACTATTATTATTATTATTATTATTATTATTACTATTGTTGTTGTTGTTATTGTTGTTTTATTATTGTTATTTATAATTTGTACAAATAACCTCCCTGTGGTTCGACCCCGGTCTTGCCGGGTTATTTATTACTTCGACACTCCTGCACTTGGGAGAAGACATCAATCTTTTCGTCGTGTCAAGTTTTTGGCGCCATTGCCGGGGAGGTAAGTTCTTGTATAAATTATAGTAGTTATTTTATTTTCTCTTTTTACTTTTCTTGTATATAACTTTGTTTCTTTTCTCTTGTTTCTTCTTCTTTTGTTTTCTTCTTCCTTTTACTCTGTTCTTACACGTGCATGAGAGTGTGGTCACGTACATCAAGTGGTAGACTTTGTAGGGTATACTCATCATTTTCAGAAAATATGGCTGAAGAAGATAATCAATCACTTCATGATGAGAATAATGAGAATAACCGTGCTAGAACACTTAGAGACCACATGAATCCCACAAGAACAAGTGCACCATCATGCATAGTTTTTCCTCCCGATGCATCTCATTTTAATTTTAAACTAGGTATTATTCAACTTTTACCTTCTTTTCATGGCTTAGAATTGGAAAATCCATACTTGCATTTAAGGGAATTTGAGGAGGTGTGCAACACATATAATAATTTAAATTGTAGCATGAACACCATCAGATTAAAGCTTTTTCCCTTTTCATTAAAAGATAAAGCTAAAACATGGCTACAAAATTTAAGACCAGGATCCATTCGTGCTTAGGATGAAATGCAACAATAGTTTTTAAAGAAGTTTTTCCCATCTCATAGAACAAACTCTTTCAAAAGACAAATCACCACTTTCACTCAAAAACAAGGAGAAACATTTTACAAATGTTGGGATAGGTATCGAGACTTGCTTAGTACTTGCCCTCATCATGGTTTTGAAACATGGAGATTGGTTTCACATTTCTATGAAGGGTTAACACCTAAAGATAGGCAAATGGTTGAATTGATGTGCAATGGAACTTTTGAAGATAAAGACCCTGATGAAGCAATGCAGCACTTAGACTTGTTAGTTGAAAATGCTCAAAATTGGGACACTGCGGGTACTTATGAGGCACCGAGTAAAACTCAACCTCACACATCTAGTGGAGGCATGTACAACCTTAGGGAAGATCATGACCTTCAAGCCAAGTTTGCATCTTTAGCTAGAAAAGTCGAGGCACTAAAATTGAAAAAGAGTGGTCAATTAAAATTTGTTGAAAACATTGTGTGTCAAATCTGTGAAACAAATGAACACTCAACCAACGATTGTCCAACTTTGCCTTCTTTTAAGGAATGTCTCCATGAACAAGCCCATGCTTTAAACAGTTTCCAAAGGCCCAACCACAACCCATACTCCCAAACATACAACCCTGGTTGGAGAAATCACCCAAATTTCAATTGGAAGAGTGAGAACAACAATGCACAAACTTCACAACCACCATTTCAAGCACACCATAATTTCCAAAATTCTCATGGATATGCACCTCCTTATGCTCCACCTCCTACAAGAAATTTTGAGGAAACTTTGTATGCATTCATTGAAAAGCAAGAGACAATCAACACTCAACTTGCTCAAAGCATAACAGATTTTAAAGATACTCTTGCAAAATTCACATCTGCTCTCAGTTTCCAAGAGAAAGGTAAGTTTCCATCTCAACCACAACAAAATCCTAAGGGGCAATACAATGCAAATGCAAGTAGTTCCAGAAGCCAACACATGGATCAAGTCAAATCAGTCACTACTCTACACAGTGGTAAGGTTATTGAAAAACTCTCTCTTGAACCTTATGAGAAAGATGATGAGTCAATTTCTAAGGGAAAGGAAGGGGTTGAATCTGAAAATTGAAAGAAACGACTGATTCTCCGCCAGCACTTCCATTTTCTCATGCCATGACCAATCAGGAAGAAATCGAGGATGAAAAAGGCATCAAAAAGGTTGATGCGAATCTTTTATCAAAAGTGACAACAGATTCGACACCCGACATCACACCAATCGATGATTACTTTCCTGATGAATCTCTACTTTCTCTTAGTTCAATGCCTTGGTTTGCTAAAAATATCAATTTTCTTGCTTCAGGATTTTTGCCAGCTCACTGGAGTATTGAAGACAAAAGAAAATTTTTGAGCAACGAGCAAAATTTTTATTGGGATGACCCTTACTTATTCAATTATTGTCCTGATCAAATATTTCAAAAATGCATTCTCGACAATGAGGTAAGTAATTTCATTAAATTTTATTACTCTAAGGCATGTGGGGATCATTTCTCATCAAAAAAGAGGATTGTAGAAATCTTAGAAAGTGAATTTTACTGGCCAATCATATTCAAGGAGTCAGATGCATTCCGCGAAAACTGTGAAAATTGTCAGAAGGTGGGATTTATTTCAAAACACAGAGAGTCTTTAGATAATCTTCTATTGACTCTTAAGTCTCATCATAGTCAAGATAAGCATCGTGTAATTCATGACTTATGAACCCATTTTCATAAAGAACATACTTGACTTAGTCTTGGGAATCTGACTAAAAAAGACCCTGTTTGCCAGTTTTTAAGAAAACTGGATGGGAAGCCTATCCCCGACCCATTGAGGGCGTTTAAGTTGTTCTTGGACGTAAAACCAAGGGAAGATGTGAGCCACATTCACAACTGCGATTTGAATTTTTTTGTAAAAACTTGTGTCTTTTGGTTTTATTATTGTGTTTTGTTATTTCTTATTTTTGTTTTAGTGTGTTTCAGGTTTTGTCAGTGTTCGTTATTTCAGGTGATATCTTTTATACTCTATCTTTCTACCTTAGAACATTGAGGACAATGTCTCGTTTTGGTTGGGGGGAGATAGTAGTTGATAAAAAAAAAAAATTTGTTTTTCATTTCATAAAGCATGTGCATAATTGTTGTTACTAGGATGGCAGAGTAAAGGAGCTCTTTTGTTAAAGTGACTCTTGAGACGCATCTTAGTAATCATTCTTAACAAGGTCTATTATAATACTTCCTGAAATATTCAGGTTTACAAACTCTCGTATTGTTACCGATTAATTCTGCTCATATACTTATTTAACATGTATTCTTAAACCTTAATTTACACACACACATTTTAATATATGATTGTGGGTTGCATATTGGATTATTACATTATTTATGTTCTTTTGTTAAAGGTAACAACTAAGGGAAAGGGATTGTATATAATTAAAAGAAAAAAGAAAAACATTAAAAAAAAAAAAGAAAAAAAAATGAAAAAAAAATGATGATAATAAAAATGTAGATAAGTTTGGTTTCGTAGCCTCCCTAACCTAAGCAATTAAGCCCGAAGGGGTGTTTTAACACCTAATACCCTAAAGTCAACTGACTTGGGAGCTATTGGCCCAATGCTTGTTACATGGGTTGAGGAGAAAAGCTTAAGGGAATCAAACATTGCACTATCTACATATCAGTATCTGCGACCCGAGTTACTAAGCTCGTAGGGGTGTCTTAACACCTAATGCCCTAAGACCAATTGGTTTGGGAGTCATTAGCTGAAAACTCGTTACATGGGTTAAAGATGCATGATATTTTTAAATTATATGTATATAGATTTTTTTTAAAAAAAAAAGAAAGAAAGAAAAGACAAAAATAATAATCCCAGCCCAAGGAAGTTAACCTTAAACGTTAGAACAAAAATTTTGTTTTCTTCCAAGAAAAGCCCCATAATCATGTGTTGATACATTGAGCACAAAAGAAAGGTTTATTAATATCTTGTTAAGAGGTATTGAGCAGATATATAAATTTAATGAGAGTTTGTTTATCTGGATAGATTAATGGAAGTTAAATGATGAATACCTTGCTTTGTGGAATTTGCAAATTGTTTTTCTATTTAACGCTTTGATTACTAGGGACTAGTAATAAGCTGGTTGGGGGTGTGATTAGTACTTAAAAGTGCATTTTTATCATGGTTTTATATCATCATTTTGCACTTGAAGTATCAATAACTCCTTAACCAAAGCATGTTTTATAATAATGTATCTAATAATATAAGATACCTATAATTTGTGGTAAATGTCTATTTTTAATGCAGGCCTATCACATAAATGAAAGGATTGATTGATGACTTGAAGAACTTAAATTGCAAGGATAAAGAGATGGCCAAACTTAGAAAAGAGATGTCGGTGCAATCCAAACCGGAACACTGTTCGGTAATTGGGTCATATCTAGAGCTATATATCTCAGATTTAGGTCCAATTTATATGGATGGAAAGGTAAGACATAGGCCTACAACTTTCATATGGAGTCCAAGATCTAAAAAGGCCATTATCAAGTCCAAATTGTAGCAACAACAAAGAAGCCCGAATCTGTCTTCCAGCCCGAGCACTGTTCGGTATTTTGGCCATATCTGGAGTTCTACACGTCCAAATGAGCTGAATGTTTTACACAAGAATGCTGAGACAATTGCCTACAACTTTAATGTTTGCAACTGGCTCCAGTTTTGACGTTATCAATGACGTTTTGGGCAGACAAGAGAAGATAAGGATTGTCACCAAGTCAAGAGTTGGCCACCCACTTATCAATTAGTCATCAAATCAATAGTTCCTAATTTTGGCCTATAAAAGGAGGCATTTGCCATGCATTTAGGCATCTTGGTTTCCAGATCAAGATCATGCTCTTCCTTTCTCTCTTTGTATTTTTTGTAATGTTTATGCTTTGCTTTCATTAATATCAAGTTTATGCCTTTCATTTCCTTTCCTTTACTTAGTTAACTTTTATGTTCTTATTTTGTTTATCTATTTTTCTTTCTTTCATTATGTCTAGCTAAGTTAGTTATGTCAAGGTGAAAAGGTTACACTAATGGTGTAAGAATAAGTATAATGTAAACTTAATATGGACTTTAATGTTTGATACTAACATGTTTTATATTTGTTATCTTGTTCACTCTTTAATACTTTGCTTGTTAAATGACTAATCTTGATTTATGTTGTATAACACTTGGTACAACAAATGCTTGGCACTTTCATAGCCCATAATGTATGGTATAACCGACACCTGAGCTATGAAAGGAACTTGATTTGTTGTTAACATAAGTTATAATCATGAATGCTTGATGAGATTTACAAGTATTAGCATTAATTGAATAAGATGACTAATGTAATCATGTTAACAATATATAATCTGATTGGAACCTCCTTTGTGTGTGGTTTCCAATTCAATAATAAGAGTTTATACTATACTTGTTTGATATACCATTAGTGGAACCTCTAACCTTGACATTTGTTATTATTATTGTTTAATCCTTACATTAATTTTCCATCTCCAAGTTCTCATCATCTTCTTCTTCTTCTCTTTCTTTATTATTACTACTACTACTATTATTATTATTATTATTATTATTATTATTATTATTATTATTGTTCTTATTATTGTTGTTGTTATTGTTATTGTTATTGTTATTATTATTGTTGTTGTATTATTGTTATTTATAATTTGTACAAATAACCTCCCTGTGGTTCGACCCCGGTCTTGCCGGGTTATTTATTACTTCGACACTCCTGCACTTGGGAGAAGACATCAACCTTTTAGTCGTGTCACCTTTCTTATCCTTGATTGTGATATCGAATTCTTGAAGTAACAAAATCCACCGCACCAATCTAGCTTTAGAATCCTTCTTAGAAAGAAGATATTTCAATGCTGCATGATCGCTAAAAACAATAACAGGTGAGCCAACAAGATAAGATCTGAATTTTTCACATGCAAATACTAGAGCAAGTAATTCTTTTTCAGTGGTTGTGTAATTTATTTGAGCACTATTTAAAGTTTTACTTGCATAGTAAATCACATAGGGTTTCTTATCTTTTCTTTGTCCTAAAACAGCACCCACGGCATAATCACTAGCATCACACATTATTTCAAAAGGTAATGACCAATTAGGAGGTTGAATGACAGGAGCAGATGTAAGCAGGTTTTTAAGTTTAACAAAGGCTTCTTCACAATATTCAGTCCATTCAAAAACATTATCCTTTGTTAGAAGGTTACACAATGGCTTAGATATTACACTAAAATCTTTGCTAAACCTTCTATAAAAACCAGCATGTCCTAAAAATGATCTAACATTTTTAACAGATTTTGGTGTTGGCAAGTTGGCAATTAACTCAATTTTAGATTTATCAACCTCAATTCCTATTGATGAAACAATGTGACCAAGTACAATGCCGTTTGTTACCATAAAATGACATTTTTCCCAATTCAACACAAGATTCTTCTCTTCACACCTGTTCAAAACCTTTTCCAAATTAGTCAAACAATTATCAAATGAATCACCAAACACAGAAAAATCATCCATAAAAATCTCAAGAAAACGTTCAACCATATCACTGAATATGCTAAGCATGCATCTTTGAAACGTGGCTGGTGCATTACATAATCCAAAAGGCATCCTTCAGTATGCAAATGTACCAAATGGACATGTGAAAGTAGTTTTCTCTTAATCTTCAAATGCAATTTCAATTTGGTTATAACCTGAATAACCATCTAGAAAACAATAAAATTCATGACCTGCAACTCTTTCTAGAATTTGATCCATGAAAGGTAAAGGAAAGTGATCTTTTCTAGTCATTGAATTAAGTTTCCTATAGTCAATGCACATGCGCCAACCAGTAATAGTCCTCATTGGAATTAACTCATTTTTCTCATTTGTTATCACAGTAACTCCAGACTTTTTAGGTACAACTTGGGTAGGACTTACCCATTTGCTATTAGAAATAGGATAAATGATTCCATTATCTAGAAGTTTAATGACTTCATTCCTCACTACTTCTTTCATATTAGGATTAAGCCTTCGTTGCATTTCTCTATAGGGTTTAACATTTTCCTCTAAATAAATCTTGTGTGTGCAAATCAAAGGACTAATTCCTTTTATGTCAGCTATGGTCCATCCTAACGCATTTTTGTGCATTTTCAGAGTTTGTAATAACTTACCTTCTTGATGAACATTAAGTTTGGAAGAAATTATTACCGGAAAAGTTTCATTTTCTCCCAAAAATGAGTATTTGAGATTACATGGCAATGGCTTCAAATCGGGTTTTGGTGGTTGAACAGTTGAAGGTATGGACCCAATTGATCGTGGTGGCAATTCCTCAATTTTTGGTCTCCAAATATTTTCCTTTGAGTCTTCCTGAAAACAAACCATTTGTAAATCTTCAGATTCATTAAACTCAGTTTCATTGGAAGAATTTTCAAATTGATCGTAAATTATTTTTTCAATAAAATCTACTTCCTATAAATCATTATCATCTCCAGGTTGCTTGCAAATGTTAAAAACATTCATTTTTAATGTCATGTTTCCAAAAGATAACTTCATCACTCCATTCCTACAATTAAGCAATGCATTAGAAGTTGCAAGAAATGGACGTCCTAAAATAACAGGAATTGAATTGCATGCTTCAACAGGTTGTGTATCCAAGACAATAAAATCCACAAGAAAGATGAATTTATCAACTTATACTAACACATCTTGAAGTATTCCTCTAGGCATTTTTATAGATCTATCAGCAAGTAAAAGAGTAACAGAAGTAGGTTTTAACTCACCTAGATTAAGACTTTGAAAAACCGAATATGGAAGTAAATTCACACTAGCTCCAAGATCAAGTAAAGCTCTGTCAATTTTATGTTCTCCAATAAAGCAAGAAATTGTAGGACAACCAGGGTCTTTATATTTCAAAGCATTATTATTTTGAAGAATGGCACTTACTTGTTCGGCTAAGAAGGTTTTCTTTTTCACATTCAATTTTCTCTTTACAGTGCATAGATCTTTCAAAAATTTAGCATAAGATGGTACCTGTTTAATAGCATCTAGCAAAGGTATATTAATCCTTACCTGTTTGAAAGTTTCAAAGATTTCAGAATTGTGATTGACTTTCCTTTGTTTGGTCATGGCATGAGGAAATGGAAGTGTTGGCGGAGAATCAGTCTCTTCTTTGCAATGATCAGGTTCAACCATTTCCTTACCCTTGGAGACTAACTCACCTTCTTTCTCACAAGGTTCAAGAATGGGTTTTTTAATAACCTTACCACTACGGAGAGTAGTGACTGATTTGACTTGATCCAGATGTTGGCTTCCAGAACTGCTTGTACTTGAATTGTATTGCCCTTTGGGATTTTGCTGGGGTTGAGATGGAAACTTACCTTTCTCTTGAAAACTGAGAGCAGATGTGAACTTTGTAAGAGTATCTTTCAAATCAGCCATGGTTTGAGCATTTTGAGTGTTGATTGTCTCTTGCTTTTCAATGAATGCATGTAATGTTTCCTCAAGATTTCTTCTAGGAGGGGGAATATAAGGAGGTGCATATCTATGAGAATTTTGAAAATTATGTTGTGTTTGAAATGGTGGCTGTGAAGTTTGTGCATTATTGTTACCACTCTTCCAACTGAAATTTGGGTGATTTCTCCAACCAGGGTTGTATGTTTGTGAGTACGGGTTATGACTTGGTCTTTGGAAACTATTTAAAGCATTAGCTTGTTCATGGAGACATTCCTTAAAAGAAGGCAACGTGGGACAATCATTGGTTGAGTGTTCATTGGTTTCACAAATTTGACACATAATTTCTTGAACAGATTTTAATTGACCACTCTTTTTTAATTCTAGTGCCTCAACTTTTCTAGCTAAAGATGCAAATTTGGCTTGGAGGTCATGATCTTCCCTAAGGCTATACATGCCTCCATTAGATGTATGAGGTTGAGTTTTACCTGGTGCCTCACAAGTACCTGTGGTGTCCCAATTTTGAGCATTTTTAGCTAGCAAGTCTAGGTACTCCATTGCTTCATCAGGGTCTTTATTTTCAAAAGTTCCATTGCACATCAATTCCACCATTTACCTATCTTTAGGTGTTAACCCTTCATAAAATTGTGAAACCAATCTCCATGTTTCAAAACCATGATGAGGACAGGTATTAAGCAAGTCTTTATATCTATCCCAACATTTGTAAAATGTTTCTCCTGGTTTTTGAGTAAAAGTGGTGATTTGTCTTTTGAAAGAGTTTGTTCTATGAGAAGGGAAAAATTTCTTTAAAAACTGTTGTTGCATTTCATCCCAAGCATGAATGGATCCTGACCTAATATTTTGTAGCCATGTTTTAGTTTTATCTTTTAACGAAAAAGGAAAAAGCTTTAATCTGATGGTGTTCATGCTACAATTTAAGTCATTATAAGTGTTACAAACTTCTTCAAATTCTCTTAAGTGCAAGTATGGATTTTCTAATTCTAAGCCATGAAAAGTGGGTAAAAGTTGAATAATACCTGGCTTAAAATTAAAATGAGATGCATCAGGAGGAAAAACAATACATGATGGTGCACTTGTTCTTGTTGGATTCATATGATCTCTAAGTGTTCTAACACGATTATTCTCATTATTCTCATTATGAATTGATTGGTTATCTTCTTCGGCCATGTTTTCTGAAGAAAATGAGGATTTTCTAGAAAGTCTACCACTTAATGTACGTGTCCAAACTCTCATGCAAATACAAAAGAAAAGAAAAGAAAAAAAGAAAAAGAAAAAGAAACAACAATTAGAAAAACAAATAAAAGTGAAAATAAAATAAAATAAAATATTTAATTTATACAATAACTTACCTCCCCGGCAACGGCGCCAAAAACTTGACACGATCAAAGAGTTGATGTCTTATCCCAAGTGCAGGAGTGTCAAAGTAAAATAACCCGGCAAGACCAGGGTCGAACCACAGGGAGGTGAATTATATAAATTACAAATAAAGAAAAAGATTTAAAGAGAATAATAACAGAAAAGGAGTTGAAGAAAGTTTTGGGATGTGATATTGATGTAAGGATTAAACAATAACAAAACATATGTCAAGGTTATAGGATTCACTAATGGTATTTCAAATAAATATAATATAAACTCTTTTTATTACTCAACTAGAAACCACACACAAAGGAGGTTCTAATCGGATGATTTCTCGTTATTAGCTCATTATAAATTACTAACATGATCATATTAATTATCTTATCTAAGTAATACCATACTTATAAATATCATCAAGCATTCATGTTGCTAGTTTATGTTAACAACAAATCAAGTTTCTATCGTAATAACGATTTCGGCCGAAAACTATGAAAGATCAAGCATTTGATGTACCAAATATTATACAACACAAATCTAAATTAAACATTTAATAAGCAAGGTATTAAGAATTAGTAAGATAAAAAGATAAAACATGTTAATAACAATCTTTCTTGGATATAAACATTTAAAGCTCATGTTGAGTTTATATTATACCTATTCTAACACCATTAAAGAAACCTTTTCACCTTGACATAATTAACTTAGCTAAACATTAAGAAGGAGAAAAACATAAATAAATAATATAAGAACATAAACATAATATAAGCTAACTAAGTATAGGAAAGGAAATGAAAGAGCATAAACAAGAGATTACTATAGCATGAAAGAAAACTTGAACATTACAAAGATGTAGAGAGAAAGCAAGAAGATAACTTTGATCTGAAAATTAATATGACTAAATACATGGACAATGCCTCCTTTTATAGGCTAAGTTTCATAACTATTGATTGATTGAAGAATTGGTGGGCATCCATTGATTTGGTGGCTGGTTTTTGACATTAATAGCTGCTTTTTTTTTATATTGTGGGCTCATTTTTGATATTGTTGGCTGGCCAAAACTTCATTGCTCACATCAGAATTATAGCCAACTGAATTGTGGAAGCTGTGGGCAATTGTCTCAGCTTTCCATAAAAAAAAAAACCAGAGCTCATTTGGACTTCTAGAACTCAAGATATGAGCCAAAAACCAAATAGTGCTTGAGCTGCAGGACAGCTTCCGACGTCTTCGTTGTTGCTAAGATTTGGGCTTAAAAACGGCAGAATTGAGTCTTTGACTTCATATGAAAGTTGTAGGTCTATGTCTTACCTTTCCATCGATATAAAATGGACCTAAATCTGATATTTACAGCTTCAGATATGATCAAATTACTGAACGGTGTTCGAGTTTAGAATGCACCAGCAACACTTTGCTAAGTTTGGGCTTCTTTTTATCCTTTCAATTTGAATCCTTAAACTCATCAATCAATCCTTTTATTTATGTGATAGACCTGCATTTAGGATGAACATTTACCATGAATTAAACGTATATTATATTTTTAGACTTGCTAATATAAAACATGCTTTTGTTAGGGAATTTAATGATACTTTAGGTGCAATATGATGACATAAATCCTTAATGAGAATGCACTTTTAAGTACTAATCACCACTCTTTTTCAATTCTAGTGCCTCAACTTTTCTAGCTAAAGATGCAAACTTGGCTTGAAGGTCATGATCTTCCCTAAGGTTGTACATACCTCCACTAGATGTATGAGGTTGACTTTTACTCGGTGCCTCATAAGTACCCGCGGTGTCCCAATTTTGAGGATTTTCAACTAACAAGTCTAAGTACTCCATTGCTTCATCAGGGTCTTTATCTTCAAAAGTTCCATTGCACATCAATTCAACCATTTGCCTATCTTTAGGTGTTAACCCTTCATAGAAATGTGAAACCAATCTCCATGTTTCAAAACCATGATGAGGGCAAGTATTAAGCAAGTCTCGATACCTATCCCAACATTGGTAAAATGTTTCTCCTGGTTTTTGAGTGAAAGTGGTGATTTGTCTTTTGAAAGAATTTGTTCTATGAGATGGGAAAAACTTCTTTAAAAACTGTTGTTGCATTTCATCCCAAGCACGAATGGATCCTAGTCTCAAATTTTGTAGCCATGTTTTAGCTTTATCTTTTAATGAAAAAGGAAAAAGTTTTAATCTGATGGTGTTCATGCTACAATTTAAATTATTATATGTGTTGCAGACCTCCTCAAATTCCCTTAAATGCAAGTATGAATTTTCCAATTCTAAGCCATGAAAAGAAGGTAAAAGTTGAATAATGCGTGGTTTAAAATTAAAATGAGATGCATCGGGAGGAAAAACTATGCATGATGGTGCACTTGTTCTTGTGGGATTCATGTTAGTATCAAACATTAAAGTCCATATTAAGTTTACACTATACTTATTCTTACACCATTAGTGTAACCTTTTCACCTTGACATAATAAACTTAGCTAGACATAATGAAAGAAAGAAAAATAAATAAACAAAACAAGAACATAAACAAGATAAAAGTTAACTAAGTAAAGGAAAGGAAATGAAAAGTATAAACTTGATATTAATGAAAGTAAAGCATAAGCATTACAAAAAATACAAAGAGAGAAGGGAAGAGCATGATCTTGATCTGAACACCAAGATGCCTAAATGCATGGCAAATGCATCCTTTTATAGGCCAAAATTGAGAACTATTGATTTGATGACTAATTGATGAGTGGGTGGCCAACTCTTGACTTGGTGACAATCTTTATCTTCTATTATCTGCCTAAAACATCATTGATAATGTCAAAATTAGAGCCAGTTGAAAACATGAAAGTTGTAGGCAATTGTCTCAGCTTTCTTGTGTAAAACATTCAGCTCATTTGGACTTCTAGAACTCCAGATATGGCCAAAATACTGAACAGTGCTCGGGCTGGAGGATAGCTTCGGGCTTCTTTGTTGTTGCGATAATTTGGATTTGAAAATGACCGTTTTAGATCTTAGGTTCCATATGAAAGTTGTAGGCCTATTTCTTACCTTTCCATCCATATAAAGTAGACCTAAATCTGAGATCTATAGCTCCATATATGACCCAATTACCGAATAGTGTTCCGGTTTGGATTGCACCGACATCTCTTTTCTAATTTTGGTCATCTCTTTGCCCTTGCAATTTAAGTTCTTAAATTCATCAATCAATCCTTTCATTTATGTGATAGGCCTGCATTTAAAATGAACATTTACTATAAATTAAAGGTATCTTATATTATTAGATATATTATTATAAAACATGCTTTAGTTAAGGAGTTATTGATACTTCAAGTGCAAAATGATGATATAAAACCATGATAAAAATGCACTTTTAAGTACTAATCACACCCCCCAACCAGCTTATTACTAGTCACTTTTAAGTACTAATCAATGATAAAAATGCACTTTTAAGTACTAATCACCCCCATAAGTGAACTTATTAATATAATATTCATCATTTCTTTTAATGCTTAATTCTTATATTCCACAATGTCATTTCATTGTAGTGAATAAGAACCAATAATTTGCTAAATAATACCATTATGAAAACATGATTCACCAATTGGTGCTTTGTATTATCTACCTCTATCACTTCTTATTACCTTTATATTTTTATTAAATTGATTTCTAACTTTATTCCTGTAATGCTGAAGCATTTCAAGAGTTTCATCTTTACTTCTAAGCAAATAAATATAATAATATCTTACGCAATCATCTATAAAAGTACTATAATAATCTTCCCGCCTCTAGTTTACACAAACTTTAAATCACCAATATCTGAGTGAATTAAGTCTAAAGGTTCACTACTTCTTTTATTTGTTTGAAAATAAATTTTTATGAATTTTGATTCTACATAAGTTTCAAACTTATGATTTTTCTAAAAAATTATACTTGATAATAATTCATGATTTATTAATTTTTACATAGGATTATAATCCACATAACTTAACCCATCATGTCACACATAACAATAGTTTAGCAAATTAGAAAATAAGAAAATCTTATTATTATTCTTATTATTGGATATAATGATTATTACATTCATTTTATAAAAACCATCACAAAGATACTTTTTTCTTACAAACATACCATTCTTAGAGAGTATAAATTTATCACTCTAAAAAACCATCTTACAACCATTTTTGCTCAACAATGAGCTAAACACTAAGTTATTCCTAATATCAACAATATGCAATACATTGATAAGGGTAAGAAGCTTTTTAAAATTCATCTTTAATATGACATTTCTAACACCCGAAACCTTAAAAATTGATAAGTTTTTTATATATAGGTTTTCTTTATCCTCTTTTTTGTAAGTGAAAAACATCTTCTTCTTTGCATATATATGTCTCATAACACTAGTGTCAACCTATCACTACTTAGGATTGTTGATAAGGTTGACTTTAGAAATAATACAAGATATTTTCATTTATAAAACTTTATTAGTGAGATGATCAACCTTGGTGATATAGACTTGAGCATTCCTTTTCTCAGGGTTTCTTGATGGCCTTTATTTATATAATCTTTGGCTCGATGTCCAATTTTATCACAAATAAAGCACTTGCTATTGAAATTCTTGGTAACTCCTTTTCTTTTTAAAACAAGCCTTTTCTTTTTATTTTTATTATGGGACTTTACCTTTATTCCATTACACTTGCTTTTAGGGAACCAAAAGAGTTTACTCTCTTTTTGGACAACTAATTGTCTTTTTTTATCTTTAATCTTGAAATAAGATCTTTCAATCCCATCTCCTTACACTTATACTTAAAATAGTTATTGAAATCTTTCTAATATGATAATAAGTTTTTAATGAGTCACTTAAAGATATACCTTAAACATGTATATCAAGCAATATGAGTTGAAACTCTTAAACTTGACTCATTATAATCTTTTGATTCACCATATTAAAATCTAAAAATTTACCAACTACGAGTTTTTTTTTTCTTTTAGCTTATTCAACTTTGTACTTTTTTTCTAAACTTCCCATAATACTTTTGCACATTGATTGAACTATACACATCATAATATGTATTATCCAACCCATTCAAGATGTAATTCTTACACATGAGGTCAATATGATTCCATGCATCTATAACCACTACAGTAGTAGAGTCAGATTTTTTTTCCTGGTGATTTTGACACTTTCTCAGTCAATAATTTTGACAAGTTCAAAGTGGTCACATAAAATAATATTTTTTATCGCCATCCCTTAAAGTTCAATTCATTAAAATTTTTAGGTTTCTCACCACGCATAATAAAAGGTGATGGCGAAATCCTTACTACCAAAAAATTATTTGCTAAAGCAATATTGGTTAGCACAGCCAAATTTTAAGTAGAAGATGTGATATAATCTATAGAAAACAATGGCCAATAATATTTATAAATAAATATTTGATCTAAAAAATAAATAAAAAAACTTCTAATAAAGCAATTTAATAAATAAAAATAAGTAAACTATGTAAGATAAAAACAACAAGCATTGCCTTTCTTGAGTTACCTTGTTGAGCCCTATTTTGTTTATTATGATTTGTTCAATTATCATCATTTCACTAATAAAAAAATTATAATAAAGCAATTTAATAAGTAAAAATAAGTAAACCGAGTAAGTTAAAAAAAAATCATTTATTTTTATGAGCTCTATTTTGCTCATTGTAATTTGTTTATTCATCATCATTTCACTTATAATCTATATTATATGCTAAAAAACATTGTGTAAATAATATTTTCACTACATAAGTTTATAGGAAAAATTAGAGGGGTCATAAACAATATATTTAAAACACAATCTCTTAGGTAGAACTTCCTAAATCATATCTGTTCACCACACAAACTTTTCATATATGTTAAAAGTAACATATAAATGAACAAAACTGACTAGATAACTATGATGTCAATCTTAGAAAATATAAATAAGATAAATAAAAAGCATTATCGAACCAATAAAATAATATGAATTATTGATTAGTACTTAAAAGTATAGTTTTATTAAGGTTTTATATGATCATTTTACACTTGAAGTATCAATAACTTGTTAACTAAAACATGTTTTATAATAACATATCTAATAATATAAGATACCTTTAATTTATGATAAATATTCATTTTAAATGCAGGCCTATCACATAAATGAAATGATTGATTGATGAGTTTAAGAACTAAAATTGAAAGGACAAAGAGATGACCAAACTTAGAAAAGAGATGCTGGTGCAGTCCAAACTGGAACATTGTTCGGTAATTGGGTCATATCTAGAGCTGTAGATCTTGAATTTAGGTCTACTTTATATGGACGGAAAGGTAAGACATAGGCCTACAACTTTCATGGGAGCCCAAGATTTAAAAAAACCGTTTTCAAGTGCAAATTATGCAGCCCGAATACTATTCAGAGTTTAACCCATATCTAGAGTTATAGAAGTCCAAATGACCTCATTTTTTTTCCTCGAAAGGTGAGATAATTTCCTAAAACTTTCATGTTTTCAAGTGGTTTCAATTCTGACGTTATCAATGATGTTTTAGGTAGAGAAGAGAAGACAAGGATTGTCACCAAGTCAAGAGTTGGTCACTCACTCATCAATTAGTCATCAAATTAATAGTTTTTAATTTTGGCCTATAAAAGGAGGCATTTACCATGCATTTAGGCATTTTTTTTTCCAAATCAAAATCATACTCTTGCTTTCTCTCTTTGTATTTTTTTAATGCTTAAGTTTTGCTTTCATTAATATCAAGTTTATGCCTTTCATTTCCTTTTCTTTACTTAGTTAACTTTTATCTTATTTATGTTCTTATTTTGTTTAGTTTAGTTTATTATGTCAAGATGAAAAGGTTACACTAATGGTGTAAGAATAAGTATAGTGTACACTCAACATGGACGTTAATGTTTAATACTAACATGTTTTGTAGTTGTTATCTTGTTCACATTTAATACTTTGCTTGTTAAATGACTAATCTAGATTTATATTGTATAATCTTGATTTATGTTGTATAACACTTGGAACAACAAATACTTGGCACTTTCATAGCCCATACTGTATGGTATAACCGACACTTATGCTAAGAAAGGAACTTGATTTCTTGTTAATATAAGTTACAATCACGAATGCCTAACAACATTTACAAGTATTCGAATTATTCGAATAAGATAACTAATGTAATCATGTTAACAATTTATAATCTGATTGGAACCTTCTTTGTGTGTGGTTTTTATTTGAGTAACAAGAGTTTATACTATACTTGTTTGAAATACCATTAGTGGATCCTCTAACCTTGATATTTGTTGTTATCATTATCTAATCCTTACATTAATCTTCCATCTCAAAGTTCTTATTAACTTCTTCTTCTTTTTTCTTATTATTATTATTACTACTACTATTATTGTTGTTGTATTATTGTTATTTATAATTTATACAATTAACCTCCGTGTGGTTCAACCCCGATCTTACTGGGCTATTTATTACTTCGACACTAATACACTTGGAAAAAGACATCAATCTTTTGGTCATGCCAAGTTTTTGGCACCATTGTCGGGGAGGTAAGTTGTATAAATTATAATATTTTTTTTTCTTTTCACTTTTCTTATATATAACTTTGTTTCTTTTCTCTTATTTCTTTTTTTTTTTTGTTTTCCTTTTCCTTTTATTCTATTCCTACACGTGCATGAAAATGTGCTTACTTATATTAAGTGGTAGACTTTGTAGGGTATCCTTATTATTCTTAGAAAATATGGTTGAAGAAGATAATCAGTCATTTCATAACAAGAATAGCCGTGTTAGAACACTTAGAGACCACATGAATCCCACAAAAACAAGTGCACCATCATGTATAGTTTTTCCTCCCTATGCATCTCATTTTAATTTTAAGCCAGACATTATTAAACTTTTACCTTCTTTTTATTACTTAGATTTAAAAAATTCATACTTGCATTTAAAGGGATTTGAGGAGGTCTGCAACACGTATAATGACTTAAATTATAGCATGAACACCATCAGATTAAAGCTTTTTTCTTTCTTATTAAAAGATAAAGCTAAAACATGGCTATAAAATTTGAAACCTAGATCCATTCGTGCTTGGGATGAAATGCAACTACAGTTTTTAAAGAAGTTTTTCTATTCTCATAGAATAAACTCTTTCAAAAGACAAATCATCACTTTCAATCAAAAACCAGGAAAAACATTTTACCAATATTGGGATAGGTATCAAGACTTGCTTAATACTTTCCCTCATCATAGTTTTGAAACATGAAGATTGGTTTCATATTTTTATGAAGGCTTAATGATTAGTACTTAAAAGTGCATTTTTATCATGGTTTTATATCATCATTTTGCACTTGAAGTTTCAATAACTCCTTAACTAAAATATGTTTTATAATAATGTATCTAATAATATAAGATACCTATAATTTATGGTAAATGTCTATTTTTAATGCAGGTCTATCACATAAATGAAAGGATTGATTGATGACTTGAAGAACTTAAATTGCATGGATAAAGAGATGGTCAAACTTAGAGAAGAGATGTCTGTGCAATCCAAACCGGAATACTATTCGATAATTGGGTCATATCTGGAGCTACAAATCTCAGATTTAGGTCCAATTTATATGGATGGAAAGGTAAGACATAGGCCTACAACTTTCATATGGAGCCCAAGATCTAAAAAGGCCATTATCAAGTCCAAATTGTAGCAACAACAAAGAAGCCCGAATCTGTCTTCCAGCCCGAGTACTGTTCGGTATTTTGGCCATATCTGGAGTTCTAGAAGTCCAAATGAGCTGAATGTTTTACACAAGAAAGCTGAGACAATTGCCTACAACTTTCATGTTTGCAACTGGCTCCAATTTTGACGTTATCAATGACGTTTTGGGCAGACAAGAGAAGATAAGGATTGTCACCAAGTCAAGAGTTGGCCACCCACTTATCAATTAGTCATCAAATCAATAGTTCCTAATTTTGGCCTATAAAAGGAGGCATTTGCCATGCATTTAGGCATCTTGGTTTCCAGATCAAGATCATGCTCTTCCTTTCTCTCTTTGTATTTTTTGTAATGTTTATGCTTTGCTTTCATTAATATCAAGTTTATGCCTTTCATTTCCTTTCCTTTACTTAGTTAACTTTTATGTTCTTATTTTGTTTATCTATTTTTCTTTCTTTCATTATGTCTAGCTAAGTTAATTATGTCAAGGTGAAAAGGTTACACTAATGGTGTGAGAATAAGTATTATGTAAACTTAATATGGACTTTAATGTTTGATACTAACATGTTTTATATTTGTTATCTTGTTAACTCTTTAATACTTTGCTTGTTAAATGACTAATCTTGATTTATGTTGTATAACACTTGGTACAACAAATGCTTGGCACTTTCATAGCCCATAATGTATGGTATAACCGACACCTGAGCTATGAAAGGAACTTGATTTGTTGTTAACATAAGTTATAATCATGAATGCTTGACGAGATTTACAAGTATTAGCATTAATTGAATAAGATGACTAATGTAATCATGTTAACAATCTATAATGCAATTGGAACCTCCTTTGTGTGTGGTTTCCAATTGAATAATAAGAGTTTATACTATACTTGTTTAATATACCATTAGTGGAACCTCTAACCTTGACATTTGTTATTATTATTGTTTAATCCTTACATTAATTTTCCATCTCCAAGTTCTCATCATCTTCTTCTTCTTCTCTTTCTTTATTAGTATTATTATTATTATTATTATTATTATTACTACTATTATTATTATTATTATTATTATTATTATTAGTATTACTATTATTATTATTAGTATTACTATTATTATTATTATTATTATTGTTGTTGTTGTTGTTGTTATAGTTATTGTTATTGTTGTTGTATTATTGTTATTTATAATTTGTACAAATAACCTCCCTGTGGTTCGACCCCGGTCTTGCCGGGTTATTTATTACTTCGACACTCCTGCACTTGGGAGAAGACATCAATCTTTTAGTCGTGTCACTTAACACCTAGAGATAGACAGATGGTTAAATTGATATGCAATGGAACTTTTAAAGAGAAAGACCTTGATAAAGCAATGAAGTACTTAGACTTGTTAGTTGAAAATGCTCAAAATTGGGACACCGCAGGTACTTATGAAGCACTAAGTAAAACTCATCCTCATACATCTAGTAGAGGTATGTACAACCTTAAGGAAGATCATGACCTCTAAGCCAAGTTTGCATCTTTAGCTAGAAAAGTCGAGGCACTAGAATTAAAAAAGAGTGGTCAATTAAAATCTATTCAAAACATTGCATGTCAAATCTGTGAAACAAATAAAGACTCAACCAATGATTGTCCAACCTTGCCTTCTTTTAAGGAATGTCTCTATGAACAAGCCTATGTTTTAAAAAATTTCCAAAGGTCCAATCATAACCCATACCCGCAAACATATAATCCTGGTTGGAGAAATTACTCATATTTCAATTGAAAAAGTGACAATGCACAAACTTCACAACCACAGTTTCAAGCACACCATAATTTTTAAAATTATCATGGATATGCACCTCTTTATGCTCCACCTTTTAGAAGAAATTTTTGTGAAACTTTGTATGCATTAATTGAAAAGCAAGAGACAATCAACACTCAACTTGTTTAAGCATAACAGATTTTAAAGATACTCTTGCAAAATTCACATCTACTTTTAGTTTTCAAAAGAAAGGTAAGTTTCTATCTTAACCACAACAAAATCCCAATAGGCAATATAATGCAAATGTAAGTAGTTTTGGAAGTCAACACATGGATCAAATCAAATCAGTCATCACTCTTTATAATGGTAAAGTTATTGAAAAACCCACTCTTGAACCTTGTGAGAAAGATGATGAGTCAATTTCTAAGGATAAGGAAGAGGTTAAATCTGAATATTGCAAGGAAAAGACTGATTCCCTACTGGTACTTTCATTTTCTCATGCCATGACCAAACAAAGGGAAGTTAATCATGATTATGAAATCTTTGAAACTTTCAAAAGAAAGAAATCGAGGATGAAAAAGGCACTATAAATGTTGTTGCAGATTATTTGTTAAAATTGATAAAAGATTCAACATCCGATATTACACCAATCGATGATTACTTTCTTGTTGAATCTTTACTTTCTCTTAGTTCAATGCATTGGTTTGCTAAAAATATCAATTTTTTTATTTCAAGATTTTTTCCAACTTATTTGGATAACCAAGACAAAAGAAAGTTTTTAAGCGACGTGCAAATTTTTTATTGGGATAATCCTTACTTATTCAAATGTTGTCATGATCAAATATTTTAAAGTTGTATTCCTGATAATAAGGTAAGTAGTGTCATTATATTTTAACACTCTAAGACATGTGAGAGTCATTTCTCATAAAAAATGATTGTAAAAATCTTATAAAGTGCATTTTATTAGCCCACCATGTTTAAGGATTCACATGCATTCTACAAGACCTATGAAAATTATCAAAAGGTGGGATTTATTTCAAAACACAAAGAGTCCTTAGATAATCTTCTATTAACTCTTAAGTCTCATTATAGTAGAGATATATATCGTGCAATTCATGACTTATGAACCCATAATATGCTTGGTATAGTATTGGAAATCTGACTAAAAAAAGATCCTGTTTGCTAGTTTTTAAGAAAACTGGATGAGAAGCTTATCCCCGACCTATAGAGGGCGTTTAAGCCATTCTTAGATGTAAAACCAAGGGAAGATGTGAGCCACAATCACAACTATCTGTACATACACATGTTTTTTTTAAAATAAATAAATAATTAAATATATAAAAAGACAGAGAGAGTGTATGAGACTCCAGTTGGCCTATATATAGGTGGTATAATTGCCTTTTTAATTTCTCATTTATAAAATTCTCTCTTCTTTCTTTCCATTTCTACTCAACCCAAACGTTCAACAAATATAAAAGTGTGTAGAAATAGCAAGTTTCTTGGGTCATCACATAAGAAATGTTTATGTTTTTGGTGGATCTAGTCCTGGGAAAGAAAAGGAGTTTTTAGAATCAGCAAATCATCTTGGTAAATTGCTAGCTAAGAGAAAGATTCATTTAGTGTATGCGGGAGACAATTTTAGGTTAATTGGAGGTGTGTCAATAGTTGTATTTTTAGGAGATGGTCAAGTTTTAGGGGTTGTTACCAAAGCCTTAGCACAAAGGGATATCATTGGAAAAATAATTGTTAGAGGAACTATAGGTCTTCATAATGTTTGCTCGAATGAATGCAATGTTTAACCATACTAATGCCTTCATTGCCTTACCAGGTGATCTAGGCATATTGAAAGAGATCTTTCATATTTCCTTTTGGACCTAACTACACATTCACTATAAACCCATAGGTCTGTTAAATGTTAATGGTTATTATGATAAGTTGTTATCATTTCTTAATCATGTTGTAGAACAAGAATTTCTAACATTTTCAGTACTACAAATCATAATCTCTTTTGCTACTACTGAATAATTGATTGACTAACTACAATCTTTTATTGCTATAATTGATTCCTCCATGACTCACATAAATTGTTCATCTAAGAAAAGTCATAAAAAGCTTAGATTGTATTTGAGTCTTTATTTGTGAATCTTTATGTCTTTTGGTTTTTATTATTGTGTTTTGTTGTTTTTTATATTTGTTTAAGTATGGTTCAAGTTTGTCGGTATTTCTTATTTCAGGTGATGTCATCTATACTCTATCTTTCTATGTTAGGATATTGAGAAAAATGTCTCGTTTTGGTTGGGAGGAAAGGGTAGTAGTTGATAAAAAAATTAACTAATTGTGTTTTTTATTTCATACAGTATGTGCAAAATTGTTGTTACTAGAATGACAGAGTAAATGAGCTCTTTTTTTAAAGTGACTCTTGAGATGCATCTTAGTAATCATTCTTAACAAGGTCCATCATAATACTTCTTGATATATTCAGGTTTACAAACTCTCGTATTGTTATCACTTAATTCTGCTCATATATTTATTTTGCATGTATTCTTAAACCTTAATTTTTACAAACACACATTTTAACATTGATTGTGAGTTGCACATTGGATTATTACATTATTTATGTTCTTTTGTTAAAGGTAACAACTAAGAGAAATTGATAATATATAATTTGAAAAAAATTAAAAAAATAAAAAAAGAGCAAAAAAAAATTATGATAATAAAAATTAGATAAGTTTGGTTTCGTAACCTCCCTAACCTAAGCAATTAAGCTCAAAGGGGTGTTTTAACACCTAATACCCTAAAGTCAACTAACTTGGAAGCTATTGGCCCAATGCTTGTTACATGGGTTGAGAAGAAAAGCTTAAGAGAATTAAACATTGTATTATCTACGTATCAGTATCTACAACCCGAGTTACTAAGCTTGTAGGGGTGTCTTAATACCTAATACCTTAAGACCAACTGGTGTGGGAGTCATTAGCCAAAAGCTTGTTACATGGGTTAAAGATGCATTGTGTTTTAAGTTACATGTATATATATTTAAAAAAACAAAAAACAAAAAAATATAAATCCCAACCTAAGGAAGTTAACCTTAAACATTATAACAAAAATCTTGTTTTCTTTCAAGTAAAGCTCCATAACTATGTCTAGATATATTAAGTACAAAAGAAAAGTTTATTAATATATTGTTTAAGAGGTATTGAGCAGATATATAAATTTAATGAGAGTTTATTTATCTAGATAGATTAATAGAAGTTGAATGATGAATACCTTGCTTTGGGGAATTTGCAAATTAGTTTTCTATTTTAACGTTTTGATTACTAGGGACTAGTAATAAGCTAGTTTGGGGGTGTGATTAGTACTTAAAAGTGCATTTTTATCAAGGTTTTATATTATCATTTTACACTTAAAATATCAATAACTCCTTAATCAAAACATGTTTTATAATAACATATCTAATAATATAAGATACCTTCAATATATGGTAAATGTTCATTTTAAATGCAGGCCTATCACATAAATGAAATGATTGATTGATGAGTTTAAGAACTGAAATTGAAAGGACAAAGAGATGACCAAACTTAGAAAAGAGATGCTGGTGCAGTCCAAACCGGAACACTGTTCGGTAATTGGGTCATATTTGGAGTTGTAGATCTTGAATTTAGGTATACTTTATATGGACGGAAAGGTAAGACACAGGCTTACAACTTTCATGGGAGCCCAAGATTTAAAAAAACCATTTTCAAGTCCAAATTATAGCAACAACAAAGAAGTCTGAATCTGTCCTACAGCCCGAATACTATTCAGGGTTTGACCCATATCTGGAGTTATAGAAGTCCAAATGACCTCATTTTTTTCCTTGAAAGGTGAGATAATTTCCTAAAACTTTCATGTTTTCAAGTGGTTTCAATTCTGACGTTATCAATGATGTTTTGGGCAGAGAAGAAAAGACAAGGATTGTCACCAAGTCAAGAGGTGGCCACTCACTCATCAATTAGTCATCAAATCAATAGTTTTTAATTTTGGCCTATAAAAGAAGGCATTTGTCATGCATTTAGGCATTTTGATTTTCAAATCAAAATCATGTTCTTGCTTTCTCTCTTTGTATTTTTGTAATGCTTAACTTTTGCTTTTATTAATATCAGTTTATGCCTTTCATTTCCTTTTCTTTACTTAATTAACTTTTATCTTATTTATGTTTTTATTTTATTTATTTATTTTTCTTTCTTTTATTATGTTTAGTTTAATTTATTATGTCAAGATGAAAAGGTTACACTAATGGTGTAAGAATAAGTATAGTGTACACTCAATATGGACGTTAATGTTTAATACTAACATGTTTTGTATTTGTTATCTTGTTCACATTTAATACTTTGCTTGTTAAATGACTAATCTAGATTTATATTGTATAACACTTAGAACAACAAATACTTGACACTTTCGTAGCCCATACTGTATGGTATAACCGACACTTGTGTTAAGAAAAGAACTTGATTTCTTGTTAATATAAGTTATAATAACAAATATCTGACAACATTTACAAGTATTAGAATTATTTGAATAAGATAACTAATGTAATCATATTAACAATTTATAATTTGATTGGAACCTTCTTTGTGTGTGGTTTTCATTTGAGTAACAAGAGTTTATACTATACTTGTTTGAAATACCATTAGTGGATTCCCTAACCTTGATATTTGTTGTTATCATTATCTAATCCTTATGTTAATCTTTCATCTCAAAGTTCTCATGAACTTCTTCTTCTTCTTCTTCTTCTTCTTCTTCTTCTTCTTTATTATTATTATTATTAGTACCACTACCACCACCACCACTATTAGTATTATTATTGTTGTTGTTGTTGTTGTTGTTGTTGTTGTTATGGTATTATTGTTATCTATAATTTATACAATTAATCTCTTCGTGGTTCAATCTCGATCTTGTCGAGTTATTTATTACTTCGACACTCCTGCATTTAAGAGAATATATCAATCTTTTGGACGTATCAACTATCATAAACAAATCAACAATTCACTTATTGGAAAAATATATATCAATAAAATATATAACATGCATCAAAACATCTAAAATGCATGAAAATATAATTTTCGAAGATAAATTATAACTTTAAAATAAAGATATATAACAACCTTCTACAATGAAATAAAAGAGAGGGGAAGAAATCATAACAAACCAAAAGGTTATAGAATAAAGCATATTAAAATAAAATAACATATATATATATATATGAGAATATTGAACAAAAAAGGTTAAATTATAACTTCAATTTTAAAAATGCTAAAAACTTGTTTCAAAATTAATCCATACAATTATTTTTATTATTATTGTTTCTTAAAAGATAAAATAAACAAAGACTATTGAACAAATATATGTAGTTTATCATTATAAAGACATGCTAAGCAAAATATTTTCAGCAAAAACCTAAAGTTTTTACATGTTTAAAACTATAAGCTTGTAAAAGCATAACTAATGGTAAACATGCTTTTAGTATAAAAATAAGAATAGAATTCTAGTATGCATATAATAAAGATTGCAAATGATATTAATTTAAAGTTCTAGCATATATGCTAGTAATAAAAAATATGTATGTTTAAATTAAAATAAAAGATGATATTTACTTATTAAAACACTTTAAAGTAATAAAACTTTTATTATTGTCGTTGATGAATCTTTTCTTCTTAAGACTTTATTGCTCTTTAGTTGTCCAACTAAGATATTTACAATATGTCTCTCAAGATTCTAACAACAACACTTTAGTTTAGATATAATTCTAAACAATGAATTTGACAAAAAAAAATAAAACTTGAATTTCTCTTACTAAGATATAAACCAAAACTCTAGATGTGAGAGGAAAATCAAAACTTAAATAAGAAAAAAAAATACTAAAATACAAGGTGAGGAAGAATATGTAAAAATATAAAAAAATCAAGTTAGAAACTCTTTTTCAGTTTCTTTTTTTATAGTGAATTTTAAAAGCTAAAAGATTGAATAATTAATAAAAAATTAATTCCCATCATTATCAATATTTGATTAACCATTATAAATCAAGAATTATTTTTGTCTCTCCCACATCTCCAGCATTGATCATTATCATTCACTGTCTTTGTAATATACAATACATAATTTTTAAAGTAATATTCTTTTTATATTTCTAATAACTCAAACACTAGAGAGCCTTTCAGACTGCATAGAAAACTAGTTTTATAGAAGTTCATGGACTGTCAATAAGCTTTTTTTGTTCAACCTTCAAAACCTAATATCAACTATGAAAAGATTAAAAAAAGTATTGAAGTTTGCTTTAAACTTCATTAAGGTATATTACAAAATATGCTAAAAGGATTGGAAAAACATTATAACAATTTATAATAACTAAATTATTTTTGTCCTCGAACATTTCTTTCAATTGCAACCTTCTGTGTCCAAACTAATGACTAATTTATTAAAATTTGTTAAAGAAAAAAATCTAAAACAAGGATGAAGCTATAAAACAAGGAGGAATCTCACAAATTTTAAATTCACTAAAACAAAGTTATGTTTACTACACCTATTTTGCTTCTTGTTTTTTCTTTGTAGTCTCTTTGGTTCTTACAATTTTAACTTTGATCCAAATTTTATTTTTTATAATATTTTAGACCCTAAATTTGAGCAAGAAAGAGAAAGTCACTTTAAAACATGAGGAGAGATAAAGTTGATATATGATCATTTTTGGACAATAAAACTCAATTTTTTTTCTTTTTTATGTTAATAGGATTCATTTGACAAGAAAAGTTCAATAATAGTTGTTTTTTCTATTAAAAAACTTGAAAAATGGATCAATTTTTGTTTAGATTTTTTGTTAGGTTGATTTTTTTTGGTGACTTTGAGATGTTTTGTATGTGGTTCATGAAAGGTTTTATAGTTTTTTAAATCAAAATAGGTTGAATATAGATTTTTAGGCAAAACACAACCTTTATAATTTTTCAAGTACCATAATAGTGACTAGATTTTAGATAGCAACATGATATGCCATATGTCTTTTTTCATTATAGTTCACATGTCACTCATTTAATTAAAAAAATATAAGTATATGTTCTTAAGGTTAAAAAAAAATAAACGCATGAGCCTGAGCTTTTATTAAAATTAAGCAAGAGGGCTTGTCTCATCAATGTTTGTCCTTTTATCTCTTTTTTTTTATATATTAAGTTAATTTTTGTTTTTAAAATATAATTGGTTTTTTTATTTTTTTTGGTTATATGATATTCTTAAGAGATTATTTTGATTCGTTGTAAAAAAAAGTTTAAGATAAAAAGGATAATGGTGTAAAATATTTTCATGCATATCTATCTTTTATTTTTACTATCAAGATTAGCTTTTCTTTTTAATATTTAATTAGTGTTAATTTGTTTCTCAATTAAAAAATTAAAAATTAAAAATTATAATTTATTAAAATTATTGTGGTCTTAAATAAATACTCCAACATTGAGTTGATGCTTAATTTTTTAAATATTTATTTAATTTATTATATAATTAAATAAAAATTAGTTATATAAAAAAAATTATTAAATTTAATAAAATTTATAATTTAAATTATAAATTTAACAAATTAACTGACATAAGGCTTGGAGCCTAATTTTTGTTTCCCTCGTGTGATCTAGGCAAGAAGGAGGTCTTTATTCCATGCAACAATTTGAGCCTCAAAATGCTCTGCTTCGGCATGTAGTGATTTACTGACTAGTGGGGATCCCAACGTGGCCAAACCAGAGGAATTTCATGCAAGCTGTTGCCAGCAAAGCATTATCATCACAGACAAGAAAAATAAAAAAAATGTATTTTCTCATTTTTGTAATTTTCGTGGTTATAATTTGAAAATACAAATGCAAGTTAAAAAAATGAAACTACAAATTATATAAAACTATGATGTAAACATGTATTTTTAAAACTATTGATAGAATAAAACACAGTTTCAACTTCATGGAATCACGCCCACAAACGCTCATAAAAAGTGCTATCGCAACTTAGAATTAGATCACTAGTCCCTACTGTCAATAATGACATCGATATTTTATGGACTCGGGAAAATATGCCACCAGAACTCGACCAAAACCCATCAATCTTAACCTCTTGTGTGATTATTTCTGCGGATGTTTTGCATGCCTACCTCAGTCCATTAAGATTCATGACAATAAGCCTTTTGGATCAGGTCTTTGACAGACAGACAGACAGAATATTGTGGGCCAAATAAAAAATTATGATTTGACAGCACCATAAACTTGGGCTAATCTTTTTCTCCTGAGAGTAACTCAGACATGACAATTCCGATGAAGAGTAAATCGATTGAAGGCAGACATGGACCCAATTTGTAGCCCAACAACCTAGAAAACTTTGCACTGTCGCTGATGATGATGGCAAGTGACAGAGGCCCGGATCGTGTCATCTCAAATCATGATCACCATCTTGTTGTTCTTCTGGAGCAAGCAAGGTTCAAAAACTAAAATGTCTTGGCCTATTGGTGAGGCTGGCATTTGATTGCTGTCAATCACAGACATGGAACCGTAAAAAAGAAAAAGAAAAAGAAAACTGAGGCTGGGTTTACAAGTTGATAAGTGTGGTCAAGCTAAGCCAGCTCAATATACCCGACATGCATGGATGTCTAAGTTGTGGATTCAATTACGAGGTACCATATAGGTTTTTCACCATTGCATCACAAAGTCCAAAACTAGGCAGATTCTTCTTGTATTAATCTACTAACTACTATCACTTGGAGAAAATATAGAATATGTGGCTGGGGGTGTTGTGGATCACCATCCTTTATTTCCCCCCTAGGTTCTAGCTCTTGTCCCATTTCTTAGAAGCCCTACCCAACTTTTTGGTCGCATACCCTCTTCTTAAGAAATCAATTAAGGATGGTTGAGATCTCTGCCTTTATTTTTTAGTAAATTATTATATACATTGTGTGCATTGTCCTCGCATCTTTTCAATATAATAAACTAATCAGGAGTTTATGCAGGCATCCGAATTATCATTAGATGGACCACCTTGGATGATTTTTAATTATTTCCCTAACTAACACATTTTTAGAATAAACAGAGAAATTAAGTTTCTAGACCACTTGTTAGCATTGTCAAGTACTAAGCTTACACGTGTTATGTCTATAACAAATCATTGTTTTTTAAGCATAACAAAAATATTAAAATTATAAAGAATTATTTAATATTGCTATTAAATTTGATTTAGGAGATAAATCTTAAAACCTTATAATTTGATTACTTACTATAGAATTGGCTCGATAAGACCTAATTGATTGATCAATCCTAAGATAACTCGGCCAATTAATAAGAATATGTTTGAGAATAAAATTAAAAAAAAAATATTAATAATCTAATCTAAATTTAAAATTAAATTGTATAGAATTGGCTGATAAGACCCAATTGATTGATCAATTCTAAGATAATTTGGCCAATTGACAAGAAGGTGTTTGAGAATGAAATTAAATAAAAAAAAAAGATTGATAGGAAAAACCTCTTAATGAACTCTTTTTTAAGCCTTAATTTAAAATTAAACATAATAAAAGTTGTTTCGATATAATTTGATTGACTTGCTTGTTTTAAAGCCAATCTAGATAATTGTTAAAAAAATTTGAGGATGAAGTAGAAAGAAAGAAGAAGATGAAATTGGAAAAAAAGAAGGGGCTAAATTAAAGAAAAAAAAGTAGCTTGAATAAACTTCATTCATTTTCTAAATCTTTTTAACATAGCAGGGTAATTTGAGCAAATGGGACCTCACGGGCTACAAATAGAAAGAGTGCCCCCAATTACAAGTAAGGATAATATTAATAAGCAAAGAGCTAGAGGTGCTCAAATTACATAGACGCACTTGATTAACTGGGAAGAAAAGGTCAGGTGGGGAAAAAGGTTGATTGAATTATTAAGTCAGTAATAGTGAGAGGGAACAGGTAAGCATGGTGCTCTAAAGGCCTGCATATCTACAAAAAGACGAGCAAGAAAAAAGGCAATGCATGCTGCTGAGCTTTTTACTTGTTCCATGCCTCTCTAACCACAGGTGCTCTTTACATTTCATTTGTATTGTTTATCTAATTAAATCTCTGCGTTATCTTATTTTGAATTCCCCAAGTGATCCTCCTATAAACTAAAAAGTTACTTTTAAATTGATGAGCCTGAGAAAGAAGCAATTATAAACCATGACCATATTCCTCATCTTTTTTTTCCCAATAAAATACCAGCTAGGAACACAGAAATCAACCTTCAGATGTCAGGCTCCTTTTAAGAGGTGGAAAGGCTGGAAAAAAATAAAAATAAAGCTGATGCTTTCAATGTTAGCTAGCTTCGAAGGCAATCCCTTTTCTTTTAAAGGGTTCAGGTAATCAAAGGTGGGACCTGAGTTATTTTGTGGAGAAAGGAGAGGTAATAATATCAATATGGTTGGGTACTGGTGAGGGTGGCATGCGATTTATTTTAGGTTTTGCTTTGTGCTTTCTCCTGTCAATGAACAGTACAAGAGCAAAACAATAAGCAAGGCAGGTCGAGACAATGAGCCTGGTTTGAAATATCCGTTGGAAGAGATACTTTCATAGGGTAAAGTTTGTCTCATCTTTACTCGTGTCTGTTTTACTTTTTCTTCGTTACGAGGAATTTTCTCTAACAAGTTTTACGTATCTGAGAGTCTCGGTCGCTTTTTTTACTTGTTCATTAATTTACTCCTTGCATTTAAATAAGCATAAGAACTAACATCAAGACCAATTGAAGTTGAAGTGTTGGTGGAAAGTATGGTAGTATTTATTTATTAAGTTATTTTTATTTAAAATATATTAAAAAAATATTTTTTATTTTAAAAAATTATTTTTGACATCAACATATTAAAATTTTTAAAAAACATTAAAAAATAGTAATATAAAGTAAATAAAAAATAAAAATTCAAATTATTTTAAAAATATTTTTAAAATACAAAAAAGAAATAGGCTATTCGGCTCCCTTGTATTTTATTTTAACAAGAAATCAAAAGGACGACAAATTATTGCTTTTAATTATTACAATAATTTGTTATGTGTTTAGAGGATTAAAATACAGTTGAGATTAATCGACGACGTTGTCAGGTCAAGGCACAAAGACATTGCTTCCTTAAAAAGATTCGAGCCCTTCATGTCATGTAAAAGCCTTAATGTAACGAACAGTACCCTATGACTTGTCTTTTTTGGAACACAATTACTCGATTGTCCGTTGTTCGACTCTACGGTATCGCTTCATAATTGGTAGGTTCACCGGGTTTATATATATATATATTATTTTTTGTTTTTTTAATTATATTTGATTATTCCTTAACCATTTCTTTTTATTTCACTTCTACTATTTTTTTAATCTATAAATAATATATTAAATTTTTTATTTTTTTTATTTTATCCTTTATATTTTTAAATTTTTTAATTTTAATCTTTATTTTTTTAATTAATTTTTTTAATTTTATCCTTTATATTTTTAAATTTTTAAATTTTAATCTTTATTTTTTTAATTATATTTATTTTTTTATCACTTTTATTTTTTTAATTTCATTTTCATGTTTTTTCTATCAAATTTCATCTTTATTCTTTTTATTGCTATTTTTTCTTTTTTACAAGGTCTTTTCATTAATATTTTTATATAATTTCATCCTCAAAATTAAATTTATTAAGAGTTAATTTTTTTTATTGAACACAGGTTCAGGATTTCACAAGTTGCAGGTTTTAAAAATTAAATTGGGTTTAGAAGGTTCACCGAGTTTACTTGTTTTTTTTCCCTCTTTTCTAAGCTTATTTTTAATCTTTTTATTATTTTTTAAGTTTGATTATATTGGGTTAACTCTCTATAATTATTTTTCTTTAATTTCATCCCATATTATTTTTATTTTTTTAATTCAGTACTTATTCTTTTAATTGTTATTTATTTTATTTGGGATTATTTTAATTTTTTTTCCAGCTCCTCTCTTAACAATTTTTATTTTTTTAATCTAAATAATAAAAAAAATTAATAGGCCTTTAATTTTATTTTCTGGTCCACCTTGTGTAACAACACAACTAATATTTTTCACAATTTGTTTTGTATACACAATATATAATTAGCTCACTAAGCGATATCAGGAGAATAACATTTCATGCTTAGAACAATAAGTTGTAACTCAATTGATATTAATGTCCTTCGTATTAAAATATCATGAATTCAAGCTTTTTTATATTAAAAAAATTATATTCAATTGATATTAATGTCATTATTTATAATTAAATATTTTATATTTTATGTTCACACACATGTATGGATGCATGCATGCATGTATTTGTGTGTGTGTGAATATTCTCCTAGAGTTGTTGCTTTGTATTTTGTTGTTAAATAAAGTTAGAAAGTTTTGTTCAATTTGTAGAATGGGCCATGGGGCAGTAATAAAACGTGAAAATCCTAAACATGACTCGAAAAATGACAAAAGAAGAGCAAATAAAGTTCATAAATAAAGGTAATCTTTAATAGCATGACGAGAAAAAGCAAGGGATGGCTCTTCTCTTGCTTTTGAAAAAAGCAAGCAGTGCATGGAAATTTCATGGGAAAAGGTTTGCAGCGGCCTCACGTAACCTTTTCAAGACCTTAGGCATTTTTAGAAAAAAAAAAAAAATTGTGGCTGAGGAGTCGAATCACAATGCATTATCGGACCATCCCAGTGCCCACGTATGACCACATGGTTGAGCCACCGTTGCGCGTGCTCACCCCCCCTCCCTTCCACTCAATTTATTTGGCATCTATCCGTTGTCCTTTCTTTTTCTTTTTCGGTGATGGTGTTCTAAGATTCAATCAATTAAGGAATAATGCTATTTAATATTAAAATAATAAGGAATCATGTATTCAGGTTAATATTCTCTTCTTTAAACCTTAAAAAATAGATAGTTGACGGTAAAAAGTCCAACATCTATAAAATAGTCTTTATTTATGCGTTTAAGAATTTTTAGATGATAAAGTCAATAATATTTTTTTAAAGAATTATAAGAAATAATAAAATAAGATGTAAATTTTAAGAACAAAAATATTTATTTTTGTTTTTGTATGATGAATGCTCTCGAATTAAAGAACAAATACTTAAAAAATAAAAATTATGAATCTTTTACACGAGTGGTTTATGAGGAATTTATAACCGCTGAACCTTATTATTTTATTGGTATGGAGGGGCTAGAGTATCATTTCATCCCAATAACATTAATAAGAGATAAATATCTCTTATACAACATTAATAAAGGATTAATATACCTTATATAATATTAATGGTGATGGAAATATGGTTGACTTTTGTACTTCTAATGGTGTAGAGAGATGAGTATTCTTAACATTAATATTCTATGTTAAAAAGCCATAAGAATAAACAAATAAAGTTTAATGGCTCAATATAGAGCCTATAATGGTTGTCAGACTCTAATGTCTTTGGGCTCAATATGTAGCTGAACCTAATAATATTGGGTCTAATAGATTGTTATATATGTACTTGGGTTAAATATATAATTGAATTCAAAGATATCAGGTTTAGCAGCTCCGTAGATCTATATATACTTGGGTTCAGCGTATAGTTGAACCCATAAATGTCGGACTTAGAAGAAAGCCAGACCTATGCCATTTAGGCCTGATATTTTGTCAAACCTAGGTATGTTGGGTTATCATCGTGGCTTTGACCCTTTTAAATATGGAATTAGGCTAAGAATTAAATTTTAAATATATATTGATCCATCAGTAACCCTTTTAAGTCTTGGTGTATTGAATATGTAAAGATTTGAAAGATCATCACCTTTAATGAAAGACTTTTTACCTTTTTTATAAGATAGGTTATCTTAAGCAGAACTATTAAGATTCTTATAGCCAGGTAATTTGTCCTTATTGAAAAAGTCTTTTAGAAAACAAAACGATAGCTTGCATTTAATACATTAATTGAATAGGTTTCTAAAGAAATGGTGACATAAAAAGTTATTCATCCAATAATAAGGATGAAAAATTATTTCCTTTATAACCTTAGCCATTTTAGCTTTCATTTTCCTTTTCCTTTCACTCTTTGTAATTTCTCTATAAAAACATATTGTTGAAGAAGCCTTGAGCGAGATTTTGCTTTGTTTGTTAAAAAGAAACTTTGTTATTTTAGGTATTCCCCATCCCAAAACTTATTTTTTCTTGCTTATTTTCTATAAAAAAAAATGAGCTCTAAAATAGTTAGATATGACCCTAGGAGTAGGGATGTTGCTTCATCTAGTGGCAAGTTCAGGTTCCAACTAAAAATTAAAGGATTCAATAGGGGATAATGGTCACTTAGTTAGGCCCTAAAACTTTAAGGGTTAGAACTCTAGCATCCACCTCTAAAATGAGGGAAGAAAATCTCAACATTAAAAAAGTTCTTCTCTTAATACCTCTAAGGAACCTCGGGGGAGAGAAGTTTCTCAAGCCCTTGAGGATAATGCACCCAGCACCCTAACCATAGATAAAGTGGATTTTGTAAATGATTATAGATTGTGAGAGTATGTGGCTAAATTGTCTTTTAGGGTTGAAAGAATTAGCTAGCCAACCTTGGTCACAGCTCAAGGGTACTTTAAAGTCACTACTCCTATATATATATGGGTTAGAGTGCATTTTCCCTCTTTAAGGGTTTGTAAGAGAATATTTTTGGTATTATAGGTTGGGTCCAGGCTAGCTGCATCCTAATAGATGGAAAGTTTTTTTTTTTCTTCTATAAGTTCCTCAAGCTTGATAGAATCAAGCCTATTATAAATATCTATAAGGCTTTTTACCACTTGATTGTTAATATTGATGAAGGTAATAATATGTGTTTGTTTTTTACCTTCGCCAACAGACCTATTAGATCCATAAAGGAGACCTTGCAAGGAAAGCATGTACATATCAAGAAGTGGAGGCGGATGTGGCTAATAATAAGATATAATAGGACAATTAGCCTAAGAGATGAGATGCAAGAAGTTTAGGTTGTGCCTACTATTTAAGAGTACCTCCTTATGAGGTGAACAATAGATCCCGTTTGAACTCGAATAAGGAAAAACATATGTTACTTTGGCCTCAGCCTCAATCGAGTATGATGTCAATGAGATGGCTAAAAAACATTAGCAAGCCTTATTATAAAGTATACAAGTTCTTTATCTCTTGCTTTTTTACATCTAAATATTCATTTTTGACCTTGTTTTTTTGTAGGGTTAACAACTGAAGAAGTAAAAAGAAACTTCAACAGGTCTATAAAGGAGAGCTTGTATATATCAAAAAAAGGATCTTCATCTCTAGAATTAAATGGAGCTAAGAGTGGAGCAAGAATGGAAAACAAATCTTATAGTATAGATAAGCTATTTATTCTTGAGAAAACTATTCATGATGAAACAATAATGGGAACCACTACTCCTATGGAAATGAAGGTTAAAGCTAGTGGTGAGAGCCATTTTCTCCTAGCCAAGGGTCAATGACATGACTAAAAGATTGATATCTTCTCCTAAGCGCAAGAGTGTCGAAGTAATAAATAACTCGGCAAGACCGGAGTCGAACTAGAAGGAGGTTAATTGTATAAATTATAGATAATAATAATACAACAATAATAATAACAACAATAATAACTAATAGTAATAGTAATAATATAGTAGTAGTAGCAGCAGCAGCAGTTGCAGTAGTAGTAGTAATAAAGAAGAAGAAGAAGAAGAAGAAGAGGTTGATGAGAACTTGTATCTTATTCGATTAATACTAATACTTGTAAATCTCATCATGCATCCATGATTATAACTTATGTTAATAACAAATCAAGTTCCTTTCATAGCTGAGGTGCTGGTTATACCATACAGTAGTGGCTATGAAAGTGCCAAGCATTTGATGTACCAAGTGTTATACAACATAAATCTAGATTAGTCATTTAACAAGCA
Source organism: Populus euphratica (assembly GCF_000495115.2). NCBI lineage: Eukaryota > Viridiplantae > Streptophyta > Magnoliopsida > Malpighiales > Salicaceae > Populus > Populus euphratica. Next base: position 46,442 of record NW_011500676.1, on the reverse strand, counting down.
AAGTATTAAAGAGTGAACAAGATAACAAATACAAAACATGTTAGTATCAAACATTAAAGTCCATATTAAGTTTAAATTATACTTATTCT
>NW_011500676.1:41636-45492 GCF_000495115.2 Populus euphratica | reverse complement strand
AAAAAAAAAAAAAAAAAAAAAAAAAAAAAAAAAAAAAAAAAAGTAAAAGGAAAACACAAAGAAAGAAAGAAAGAAGAACCACCAACCAAATAGCTCCCAGTCCATAACTGTAAACCACAACCCTTTTTCCTCTTTGCCACCAGCAATAGCATCGTGAGCAACCACCAAGTAAGCCTTTACTTCTCTTCATCTTCTTATTCTTCTTCTGCATCACTACCTTCTCCACTATTTTGCATGAATAGTGGAGAGTGAATTAACATAAACAGGTGAACAGTGGAGAGTTCTCCACTGTTATTGGGCTAGATGATTAGTACTTAAAAGTGTATTTTTATTAATATTTTATATCAGTTGTCACGAGGGTCGCGAAATTGTGTGGCGATGGTGGAAATTCTTTTGTCGTGCCTTCTATGTGAGGTGTAGTGTGTTGGGAAGGTTTTTTAAATTTAATCATAGAATTATGATTAATATTTAGGATTTTCCACCAAGTATTATAGTCACTAGGAATCTATGGTCTGTGAGAGTCTAGGTAGGGATTGGTTGTGCAAGGGGAAGACACATAATCTGCAGTGCACCTTACCTAAGGTAAGTTGCATTGTTGTTTGATGGTTTTTTTCTAAGTCGGGTTTCTATTCATTGGTCCATTTTAAAGTTTAAGGCAGATCTCTCTTCATAAGAAAGTTTCTACCTTATTCGTTTAAAATTCTAACCATTTTAAACTCTGAATTTTAGAATTGTATTTATTTACACCTTATATCTTCAATACTTGAGGGTATATTTTATCGTGTAATTTTACACCTTAAAAAAAGTGAAAAAAGATTTTTGACATGGTGGCCAAATTCTAATGGCTAATCAGAAATTGGTTATGATATCCAGTTTTGAATTTTTTCTAAACATGAAAAAGATGCAATTTTTTTTATGAACAATATGCTTGTAAAAATTTCAGAATTTGGTCGTATGCAACAAAATATTTTTTTATTTTTTGTCAATGTTTTAAAATTATTTTTTAAAAATATTTTGGAGAAAAGTGGTATTTTAATACTGGATTTGTATTTTACAGTGTCAATATACAACCAACATGAACAGTAGGATGTGAATTATAATTCACGCAATGAACAAGAAAAATGAATAGGGAAGAAGAAGAAAGAAAAGAAAAAGGAAAGGAGGGGGCTCACTTGGTTGAAGGGTCTTGTGGTGTTGGTCTAGCCGAGGATAATGGTGTGCTGCCGGTGGTGGCAGTGGTGGAGCTGGTAGCGAGTGGCAGAGCAGGATGAAAGAAGAAGAAGAAAATCTGCAGGAGAGAGAGAAAGTGACTGGCGGTGTATGCTTTGATGCTGGTGAGGAGTTAAGGCAACCTCTGGTATTAGAAATGGTGAGGGGCTGACGTGAGGACAGTGAATGAGGTTGTGACAGAGATGGTGGCCAGCGGTAAAGGAAGGAAAAAAAGAAGAAGAAAAATGGGAAAGGTTGTAGAGAGGATAGGGGAATTGATGCTTTTATTGCCTTACCAGGTGGCTTGGGCACATTGGAGAGATCTTTAACATTTTTTTTTGGGCCCAACAGCACATTAACCATAAATCCATAGGTTTGTTAAATGTTAATGGTTTTTATAATAAGTTGTTGTCTTTTCTTAATCATACTATAGAACAGGAATTTCTAACATCTTCAGCATGACAAACCATAATCTTTATTGCTGCTACTAAACAATTGATTGACCAATTACAATCTTTCATCCCTGTAATTAATCTCTGTATGAGTCGCATAAATTGTTCAACTAAGAAAAGTCGTAAAAAGCTTAGATTGGATTTGAGCCTTCGTTTATGAATCCTTGTGTCTTTTGATTTTATTAATAACATATTATTTTGTTTTTTTTGTTTTTTTTTATTTATTTAAGTGTGTTTCAAGTTTACTAGTATTTGGTGTTTCAGGTGATGTCTTTTATACTCTATCTTTCTATGTTAGTACATTAAGGACAATATCTCATTTTGGTTGGGTGGAGAGGATAGTAATATAAAAAAAAATTAAGTAACTGTATTTTCTATTTCATAAATCATTTGTACAATTATTGTTGCTAGGATGATAGAGTAAATAAGTTTTTTTCATTAAAGTGACTCTTGCGACGCATCTTAGTAAACATTCTTAATAAGGTCTATCAAAATGCTTCTTGAAATATTCAGGTTTACAAACTCTCGCATTGCTATTATTTAATTCTGCTCATATACTCATTTAACAAGTATTCTTAAACCTTCACTTTCACACACACACACACTTTAACATATGATTGTGGGTTATAGATTGAATTATAACATTATTTATATTCTTTTGTTAAATGTAACAACTAAGGGAAAGGGATAGTATATAATTTGCAAAAAAATAAAATTGATGATAATAAAAACATAAATAATTTTGATTTTGTAGTTTCCCAAACCTAAGCAATTAAGCCCAAAGAGGTGTTTTAACACCTAATACTCTAAAGTCAACTAACATGGGAGTCATTGGCCCAATGCTTATTACAAGGGTTAAGGAAAACAGGTTAAGAGAATTAAACATTGCACTATCTACATATCAGTATCTGCAACCCAAGTTATTAAGCTCGAAGGGGTGTTTTAACGCCTAATGTCCTAAGATCAACTGGTATGGGAGTTATTAGCTTAAAGCTCTTTACATAGGTTAAAGATGTATTGTGTTATATGTATATATATTAAAAAGAAAAAAAAAAGATAATAATCTCAACCCAAGGAAGTTAACCTTAAACATTATAACAAAATTATGTTTTCGTCCACGTAAAACCTCATAACTATATGTTGATATATTGAATATAAAAGAAAGGTTTATTAATATCTTGGTAAAAAGGTATTGAGCAGATAAATAAATTTAATGAGAGTTTATTTATCTTAATAGATTAATGGAAGTTGAATGATGAATGCCTTGTTTTGTGGAACTTGCAAATTGTTTTTCTATTTTAAGCTTTAATTACTAGAGACTAGAAATAAGCTGGTTGTGGGGTATGATTAGTACTTAAAAGTGTATTTTTATCAAGGTTTTATATCAGCATTTTACACTTGAAGTATCAATAACTCCTTAAATAAAACATGTTTTATAATAATAAGTCTGATACTATAAGATACCTTTAATTGAAGTTAAATGGTCATCTTAAATGCAGGCCTATCATATAAATCAAAAGATTGATTGATGAGTTCAACTATTGAAATTGAGAAGACAAAGAGAGGGTGAAGTTTAGAAAGGAGATGCTGGTTCAGTCTAAACTGGAATATTATTCAGTTACTGAGTCATAACTGGAGCTGTAGAACTTAGATTTAAGTATGCTCTACATGGATGAAAAACTAAGACATGGGTCTAAAATATTCATGGGAATGCAAGACTTAATTCTGCTATTTGAAAGTCTAAATCCTAGAAATAACGAAGAAGTCTGAATCTGTCTTGCAACCTAGACACTGTTTAATGTTCAACCTATAGCTTGAGTTCTAAAAGTTCAAATAACCATAATTTTTTTTTTGAAAAGCTAAGATAATTTCCTAGAACTTTCATGTTTAAATTTATTCAAATTCTGATGTTAGTAATGACATTTTGTTCAGACAAGAAGACAAGGATTTTCACAAAATCAAGATGTGGCCACCCACTTAACAATTAGTCAACAAATCAACAATTCTCAATTTTGGCCTATAAATAGAGGCAATTGCCATGCATTTAGGCATCTTGGTCTCCAGATCAAGATCATATTCTTGCTCTTCCTTTTTATATTTTTGTAATGTTTAAGTTTTTCTTTCATTAATCTCTTATTTATGTTTTTCATTTCCTTTCCTTTACTTAGTTAACTTATATCTTATTTATGTTCTTA
>NW_011500676.1:8752-41625 GCF_000495115.2 Populus euphratica | reverse complement strand
TTTAAAATACCATTAGTGGATCCTTTAACCTTGACATTTGTTTTTATCATTGTTTAATCCTCACATTAATCTTACATCTCAAAGTCCTTTTTAACTTCTTTTTGTTGTTGTTGTTTATAATTTATATAGTTAACCTCTCTATGTTTCGCCCCTAATCTTGCCGAGTAATTTATTATTTTGACATTTCTACACTTGGGAGAAAACATCAATTTTTTGGTCGTGTCACCAGACCAGTGTCGGCCCAGTCCAAAAAGTTTTTTTTACTAAAATCCTTTCAAATTTATTATTTTCCTGCATATTTTTCTATCAATGTTGTATAATATTGGTTTATATTTTATACTGTAAATATACAAATCTGTTATTAAAATACTTGATTTTCTCTGAAATATTAAAACAAAAAAAAAATATCTCGTTTACATACATACAACCAAGTATCTAACAAAAATCATATTGTATTTTTATACAATAAAAATTCAAAATTATGTCTTAACATGTATTTTCAGCTTTAATAACTAGTATATTTAGGATCACAGACTTATAATTAAGACATATTCTTGATATTAAAATGGTAGTTAGTTTTTCATTGATGTTAGAATAATTAGGTTTTACTTCATAAAATAAGAATCTTCTTACCGAGAAGAACTATTCTTAAAATTTTAGACAGAGCAAGAATTAGAAAATATGACAATTCTTTAGCTTTTATTAGACAATCAAACAATGCAGCTTACCTTAGGTAGGGTGTATTTAGGGTGTTAATACATTTTCTTTATATAACCAATTTCCGTACCTAATCTCTGAGACGAATTAAGATTTCTAATGACCAAAATACTAGGCAACGACTCTCATTCCTTCATTCCACTGATGAAAGACAAGATTTCCTAGCTCCCCTATTTTTCCGATTACTCAACATGAGAATTGACTTATTTTCTTAACGACACTGTATATGTGCGACATATAAGGTTGAAGAGATATAAGAGGCTTATTTTTAGTGACTAATAGAGAGAGGAAGAGGCATATGGATTTTTTGGAGGAAAAGAATCGAGCTACTAACTTCAACCAAAAAAAGAAGAATAAAAAGGAAAAAAATAAGGCAATTGTCACCGATTATAACCAACTAAAAGCAAAAATGATAGGTTTATTGATGTTGCTTCTTTGCCACCATAAGGAAGGAAATGTGAAGTTCATGGGTTGAAAATGGAAGAATGTTGGCTGATCGTATGAGAATGAGAGAATGGCCTAATTTTAAGTGGTATGTTGATTAGAGTTAGTTTAATGAATGGAACAAGAACTATTTATTGATGTTGGGTTCTTTAATGGCTTGTAGTGGCATGGGAGTTGGAGATGGACAATCTAGCTATGATGGCTAATGGTTGCTAGCAAGTGAGAGTTACTTATTTTGGTCAAGAGAAAGGGATGAAGTTTTGTGTTATTGGACAGTGAAAATGGGTTTCACGACATTACTAGTGGTTTATAGTTTTGAGGAGAGGATTGATTTTACGTATGTGGGTATGTGAGAGCTAGAGAGAAAATGTAGGAAATGGTTTTGGCTTTTTTTTAGGCCTCTCTAACTAATTTCTCCTTCCCTTTTATTTGTGATATTCTTTCATTATTTATAGGCAAAATAATTTTATATTTTCCCTCTTAATTGCTTGGTCCCCAAGTAATTTAAATCCTCTTTGATCCTTCCTTTTCTTTCTTTGCACTTTCAGTTTCATTGTCTATTTTTGTTTATTTTTATTTTTCTTATATTTTATTTTAAAAAAAGGCAATGTCAATGTTGACTTGGTGAGAAAAATTAATCAATAATTTTAAAATGAGGGCATTAATATATGAACGCATTGAAGACAAATTTTTTAATTGTGGTTTTTTTAGAGGATGTTGAAAATGTTGCAGAACATCAAAAATATGTTTTATAAATTTTTTTTTTTTGTTGTTCTTGGGTTTTTTTAAAAAAAATTAATAAAACGAGGTCAAAATTGAGTTATAACATAGACCTAATCGTAGAAAACTCTAAAAGGTGTAGGTTGTTTTTTACTATACACATACTCATTCTATCACATTTTGCTATGGATTTATTATTTTATTTTATTTTTATTTTGATCCTCAATTTGTTGACAAAGAACAAAAGAAATGGCTCCATAAACGAGTGATTGTTTCAAAGTTCTCACAAAAAATTCACTCTAATCCTCAAACTTCACATATTATATATATATTTGGTTCCTCAATATTTTCTCAATTTAATTTTGACATGAAAGTTCAATTATGTTATTTTTTTAATCTCTAGTTTGAAAGAAAATAAAGAGATCACCAAATTTTAGCAGTAAAGAGAAAAAAAATACTATTGACACGGATTCTTGCCAACAAAATAGTATATCTTTATATCAAATGATTTTATTTTATGAGGAGTTCAACTTATTTTTTTTTTTACTTTGAAAGTGCCTAGAAAAACATATCTAAGCTCGAGAAGATTTTAGGTTTCATATTCATTTTTTATTTCAAGATGGTTTTTGAATTTTTAAGGCTATGGATGGATTTATTAAGGCGGCTAAAGTGTTTTCTAAGTTTTTTAAGTAAAAGATATGTTGAAAATAATTTTTTAGATAAAAAAACTCATCACCCTCGATTTTTTAACTACCACAATAATTGGAATCTGAACAAAATTAGATGGCCTGTTGCTTCACCTATTTAAAAAAAAAGGTTGACGACCTCGCTTGCCATAAAAAGAAGGGTCCAGGTGCACGAGGCCTTATTAAATGGGTTAGGTGTGTTAACCTGACCTTTTCTTTTTTAAAATTTGTTTTCTATGCCTTTTTTATATTTTTTTCAAAATAATTTTTTAACTAATATCCTTTCTCTCTTTTATTTTTTTCATGTTGAAGTCTCTTTTTAAATAATAATTATTTTATAGTTATTTTGTATATATTTAATTTTTGAAGAGATTATTGTAATCCATCTATAATGTCATGTTTTATATTTTGTATAAATATAAAATATTTATTTTTGGATAATATTTCTAATATGTGTAACTTTACATAATATTTTTTTATTTTATTCAATTAATTTCATGTATGTTTATTTTTATTATCGTTTGATTAAATATAAATTTGATTTTGATAAATAAATTCATTAAATACAATTGAGTAAAAGACTTGTATTGTCAGGTCAAATATCTTAATCTTTATATATCTCTTTGTTTTTTTGTTTTTATCTTCATTTATCATTAATAATTTTTTTTCATTTATTAACACATATTGATATTAATTTATTTGATTAATTATATGTATAGACTTTTTAATTTACACTTAAAAAAATCTATGTAGAAAAATATGTCAAAAAAACCTATATATATATATATATATAAATTTTTTATGAAAAAAAGTATTTAATTTATAACAAAGTACGTACATATTTACACCGCGTTTGACAAGGAATACATATATGGATAAAATTATTACCAAGTTGTAGCAATATATTTGCCGGCCACACCTACGGACTCCGCGTTGTATATGTTTTCTTGAGAAAGAAGAATATCTACAAGCCGTCGCGACGTGCCATGAGGAGCATTGGAAGTCTATTTCTATGAGTAGCGACTGCTAAACGGCCAGAAGGGATCTACGCAGAATAAAACATGAGTGTGTGTGCGTGTGTGAATACAAATGCAGGCCTAACCTTCTAACAAATAAGAGTCAAGAAACGCGTCCTAGTAAATGGAATGGTCATTAAAATTGGCTTTCTGTCTCCGCCAGCGTTCATATATATATATATATATATATATATAGGGTTGAAGTTGTGACAAGAGATAAAATGGAAGTTAATTAGCGCCAAATGGATCCCCCCCGAATTTCTCAATTAGTTAATTAGAAAGTTCTCAATCAACTTTTTGCACAACGAGGAAAAAGAGGGGACGGTGCCAAATTCTTAATCTATAGTTTTACGTTGAATAGACTCCGTAACAGCAGATTTATTTTTTAAGAAATTAAAATAAAAAATTGGTGTTCATGAACATGACACTATTGTTTTAGATGGCAGTGGAACCCATATACATCATCACAATGCCTTTTGGCATATAAATAATTATAATTTACCCAAGTATTTGGCAAGAACATGATGTGGTCACAGGTTTCTTCTATCAACTTGAAACACAAGTACTGAAAAAGAATTAGAAATATTAATTAAAGAAATGAAAAGGCTTTCGAGTATAGCTAGTGTGATGCATCATCATCGTCTTATACACTACTATATATATATATATACATATACATATAGTCAAGGAATTAGTGAAAAGAGAGAGAAGGGCTATCCTATCATGTTCTTGCAAAAGCGAATATGCTTGGTCACGAAGAGAGCATCGTTTGTTTTGTCAGGATGCAGAAAGGATAATAAATAAAAATAATATTTTCTTATCCAACCCAACTCCGAGGCACCCTTACGCCTTTATAATTTGTGACCGTTCCTTACGTCCATCATTTTCAACCTTCTCTGGGTGAAAGCAAAAGCCCAACCACTCCTCTCTCTCTCTCATATTAAATAATATCCATGTCTTGACACCACAAAATTAACAAAAGCTAGAAAAACTGAACGGCCATTCAATGTTAGAACCAAGGAGAAAACAGAGAGTTTTGTGGATCCTCGTTAACTCAGAGATTCAATCTATTATTGAACAGCTACAATGACTAATCTTGTCTCTAAGCATAGGAGGAGTTATGAAACACGACAAGAAGTGAATCTAAAAACAAGGAGCCCTAACCCTAACAACTACTAGTAATGCTCCAACGGTTTCTTTCTTAAACGGAATGTCATTGACATTAAGTTTACATCGAGATATTCACGCGCCGGATAATCCTCGCATCTTTATAAATATATGCACTTGATGCTGCTGTTACTGCTATGAACCCAACTTTGGTGGTGGAAAGAGTAAAAATTGGTTATTTCTTTAAAGTTCAAGAAATAGCTCCTAAGCTCATTAAAAAAACATAACTTGAGGTGCTTTTTATGTCATCTTGATCATCAACATAATTATTGTTTGTGTATCCAATGAGCTTTTCATTCCCTCTATTCTTGCAGAATATCTCAAAATTGATTGTGTTTTTCACATATTTTAAAGCCCTTTTTACTACCAGCAAAGGAGAGTTTATAGGATGTTCTGTGTACCTATTAATCAAATTGACAATAAACATCAAATTGAGACGTGTGGCAATTAAATACATGAGACTTTTCATCATCTGCTTGTAGAGAGTACTTTCAACTTCAAATCCCTCTTTATCTTTCATGATTTTAAAGCTAGGAACCACCATATTGTGTATTGAGTTATACTAATCCATAAGTATACTTTTATTGATCGATAAAAATATAATATGTCCCTTATAACACTCCAATACCAAGGAAATATTTTAATCTTTCAAGGTTAGTCATGACAAACTCAATCATCATGGATTGCTTAAGTTGTTTGAACATCAATTGATCATTCCCAATAAAAATAAGGTCATTAACATAAAGAAACATAATTAAACGTTTATCTTCACCTATAGTTTTAATGAATAAAGTGTGCTCATAAAGATATTTGGTGAAGCCTACTTTAATGAAATATGCCTTAATGTAACTATACCAAACCCGGGGAGTATGTTTAAGTCTATACAAGGCCTTTTGAGTTGATAGACCTATTTATGCTCTTTTTGTTTATATCCTGGAAGTTGATCAACAAAGACCTCTTTATTAATTTTCCAGAGATAAAAACTAGAGTTAACAACATGAATTTCATCTCCATACATTTCCTTAAAGGGAAGTTGTAAACTTTTAGTATGACTAGCTAACAAGAATAAGGTGTATGACTAGCTCCATACATTTCCTTAAAGGGAAGTTGTAAAATTTTAGTATGACTAGCCAACAAGAATAAGGTGCAGCAAAGAATCCAAATAGATTAAATCCATATATGTATACAAACCAATATGCATGTTCTATGAATCCATTAAAAATTAATGATATATACTATTAAACAATTTCTAAGCTTCACCATTAATAGCGTGCATCATGACTCCATCCATCATAACATTGATGTCATGTCATATGTTTGACAGTTTTCATAGACATAAATAATATTTGCAACCTAAGAGTGATAGGAAAGTAATACAGGTTTTTATATGCGACTAATATCCTTTCTCTACCACTATTAGGTGCATACCAAGCATATTAAGAGTTTTGCACTTGATAAAATTTTCATATTCAATGTGGTATAACATGTAAAAGTTTATATACATATCAATTTTTTGGTATCCTAGCTCAAGAGGGTTTATCATGGATTTTATAGTATGGAAGTCATTTTTTGGTATATTCTCTTAAGGTAACATGTTTTTAGCCTATTTAATGATGCTATTATAACCAACCTCACTCAACTCATAATTTATTTTAATGGTAAATACTCATGTAATGATGGATAATTTATTATGAGTTATACAACCATTTTATAATAGTTCCTCAGAATCTTTTAAAATTTCAAAAACACCTAACTACATGTACATTTTATTCTCATTTAAAGAGATTTTATGTGAACCTTTACATTACTAACCTTGACCTATTCCTATTATGTTTATTATCATACCCTTATAAGAATTGCTATTGTCATTCACAAAACTATGCATATTGCTAGAATAAAAAGTTGAGTCAACTGCCTTTTTTAACATGGTTCCATAAAGAACATAGGTTTCTCTGTATGGATACCTACATATGTATTTTTTAATGAACTCTTTTTTAAGTAGATACATCATCACAATATTTTTATGGTGAAATTTTTTATTCTTACACTTCACATATGAACATCTAATTTCACTTACATTAATATTTTTTTATTTAAAAGTATAAAATTAATAAAACCCTCAACCCCTTGAAGATAATCTTATCTATACAACCCTTCAGATAAATCTTAATATAGTCAAGAAAGATCACTCATTGCATATAAAACCTATATAGAATAATATTGATTTTACCAATTCCATAAAAATTTAATTTTCCCTAAATTTTCAACTTCATAATAAAAAACAACAAAATGTGATTGGTACCCATTAAAGTAACCTATCATTTCTTCAGTTATAACACACTTAAATTATAAAATCAAACTCAATTTCATCAAATGATAATAAAATTCATTTTTTTTCAAAATCTCAAACAGTCCAAGCATAAAACTATTCATTAATTCAAAAAATTTCTCTAGAGGAAAAAAGTGTAAAACACTTAAATGTACAAACTAACTACAAATACTACAAAAAACTTCAATAAATTAAACTAAAAAAATAAATGGGTTACAAAAAATAGATGGGTTTACTTATTTTGTGTATTGAATCTTTACAAAAAATTCAACGATGAATGTTGACACTACGGTAAGTCAGGGTGGCCAAATTTATTAGAAAATAAGGTGACTGCTAGTGTTTTGTTTTTCAGAAGAAGAAGAAGAATTGAGGGGACTATCGGTTAAAATTTATTTATATTTTCTGATGAAAATATTTTTATTGACAATTTTATTTGTAAATCATGATGTGTGAACATGTAAATGAAATTTTTATTAAATTTTTAAATTTTAGAAATGAAATTTTTATTAAATTTTTAAATTTTTAACGACGCCAGGAATTATTAATAGAATACATAGCTAGGATGAAATTTGGATGAAATTTTTGTTATAGAATACATGGCTAGGATTATTATTTACTTTCTCCATGTCTTTTCCATCAATCAAGGAAATTATTTTATCTTACAACTTATTATTGTGAATCATTTAGCTTATGATTCTTTATTTCACCCATATATATAAATTCAGTAAATGCATGCATCTATATATTTAATACTTGTCTTTATCGTATTAAATTTATATTTTCAAACACATAGGAGTTACGGATACTGAACCCACCATGAAAAAAAATGCGTCGATTATAGGAAACCCAAAAATGTGGTCTCATGCATGATTCATGGTTGGAGTCAAGAGAGCACATTTATTTCGACGTAGGCATGAAAACAACATCTTTGTCTTCATATTTCATGTCCCTTGTATTTCGTCCACATTCAATTCATAACCTCCTTAGATGCTTCGCTAGCTATTTGCCTATGAATGTTTGCGTCCTTGTGTATTAGTGGACCACGACCATTTTTCTCTCCTCTCTCTTTATAATCATGAAAGGACCAGGACCTATTCGGTTATCGACGAGGCAGAGAGATTATTAATATCCAAATTGACGAGAATGATCATTGTTCCTCATTTGAATATGAAAATTGATGTGTTTTATAGTATTATGTTTGATGATCATGTTATGTTTAGAAACGAGATTTAATTAATATTTTTATAATTTTGAATTATTTTGATTGGAGATATTAAAAATAATTTTTGAAAAATAAAAAAATTATTTTAAAATATTTTTATATAAAAAACATTTTAAATTAAAATTACGGTGTAATCCAAAACAGCCACTCAAACGATGAACACGAACGTATTTTATGGAAGAGATAAAATCATACATAAACAATTAAATTTATTGAAAAACATCAAGAAAATCTAAACCCCACATTCTTCTTCTAAATGACCTTCCGTACCAACAATCTAACAATTAATTTGTAAACTTGTAGGGATTACACGACTTTGGGCGATGATCTTAAATGAGAACACATGCCTGATGTGACAGGTTCATTGGACGGGTATTAGCTCGGCTCCATATCCAATAGCTCCACAAGGACGAGCACGCTGCACGCCATCGTCTTGACTTTGTTCATATTTGAAAGAGGAAAGAACAATATTTATTAATTACTATATAGGCATTAACTGCGTGTCTCTGTTTCCGGCGGCAGGAAGGATAGTGAGGTATTATAACAGTTATTTTTTAAAATATAATTATATTAAAAATATTTTTTTTTATTTTAAAAATATTAGTTTTGATGTCAAGATAACAATCTAAAAAATAAAATAAAAATTTGAATTTATTTGTAAACGGGCATGGCTCGACAACCTAGACCTTCTTGCCCTTAGAGACAAGGCAACGACACAGGAGAAGCACATGAACACTCTGAGTCGACGGGGAGAGAACGATCATTCTGAGTCACAGGGATGGGATCAGCTGCTACAGCTAGCCTTGAACACGTGGCATCATCATGTATGTATGACGAAACTTCAAAACCCCAAAGTTTCTGGGACTTGTTGCTATATATTTTTCAATCAATTAGATAAGTTGTCTGCTTAACTCAATCATACCTGCCTAGGTTGATGGTGGGTGTTTTCATGCCATGCCTGATGATAATCTTTTTATATATTTAAAATAATATAAATTATATTTTAAAATTTTATTTAATGGTATAAATTATTAAGTTAAGATAATTTCTTTAATATAATATTATAGTTTTGATAATCAAGCGATTATGAATTTAAATTTTATTATTTTATTTATTTAATAAAAAATAAATATAAAATAATATATAATTGTATAAGTTTTAAACTAAAATAACTTTCACTTGAGGGAATATATTAGAGAATAATATAAATCATATTTTAATTTGAAAGGATAAGTTAAAATCATTTTTTTAATATAATATTATAATCTTAATAGAAAATTAAATATTTTTACTTGCATACGGTGGAGATGGGACATTGTTTGTCTCCACTTACCAATATCTTAATAATAAAACTATTACAATTTCAAATTTCATTACATATTAAATATTTTTACTTGTATATGATGGAGGTGGGATATTATTTATCTCCACTTACTAACATCTTAATAATAAAATTATTACAAGTTCAAATCTTATTACCTATATTTATTTGATAAAAAATAAATATAAAATAATATAAATATATAAAAGTTTTAAGTTCAACTGACTTTCATTTGAAAAAATATATTAAAAAATAATATAAATTATATTCTAAAACCTCATCTATTAATTTAAATTATTAAATTGAAATAATTATTTAATATTTTATCTTTTATTTACATGCATTTATGAGTCGTGATTCAAGTACTTTAGGCTTTGTATATACACGCACACACAACATTTTCAAAGAAACAAATGTAAATGGAATACATCTCCAAGTTGATATTCCAAGAGTTAATCTTTGACTTTATTGGAAATAGATATCAAATCATAAGAAAATTTATTTACACGTTATAATCAAACAACGCATGCGCGTGACAATAAACTAGAAAATAATTGACATTAACTAACATTGATTGCTGAATTATATGAAGATGGAAATCAGCAATGTCAATTTGCGTGATATGATATTCGATTAAAATATTGGCAATATTTTATAAAACCATTTTATGAATGGCTTTGTGGCTGTACAAATGGAAGAGGAAAGATACTGAGATGTAAAAAAAAAAAAAATCATATATATATATATATATAATACACACACACTTCAATATTAACATCATACACTACCACACAAGTATAGGTACAGCATCCATTTCTATATTTTGATTAAAGTATGTATAAATATCTCTAATGGATATTATTTTTTATATCTAGGGTTGAATAACAAAAAATATTCAGTTAATAAATATGTTAAACGTGGTAGATAAGGTATTAAAAATTGTATTTTTTCACTTAAAAAATAAGAAATATAAGCCGGGAATATCAGCGATCGTGGCTAATAAGTCCCACTGGCCAGAGACAGAGGAGTGCCTGCAAGGTGGGGAGTTTACGTTCTCAGCTTTGTTGGGTATTTGTCATCGACTGAACGGTGCATCCTAATTTGGAATGGTAAATCCAAAAATGCTGAGGTCCAAATTCCCAGGAAGCTGTGCTTCTAATATTTTCCCCTGCCCCTTTTATGGCCTCTTCTTCTGGAGACAGGGGCCACGTGGTTGTTAGTGATAGACAGATCATGGGTGCCGTGCGCCTTCTTTGTGTTCTCAGTGGCTGTACATTTCACTTCTGTTCCTGTCCCGGCAGCACCTCTTGTAATAACGGCTGGTTAATTAAAAAAACTCATTTTTATTTAAGTTGGGCAAGAAATAGCTATTTTTATTTTTTTAGAATATTCTATTATTTTTAAGCAAAACTTGTTTAATTCCATAATAATGGAACTAGAGCTAACTTGATAAAAAAAAATTTAAGGGACCAAATCCAATAGACAAAAAAAAAAGAAAAAAAGGAGAGAGAGGGAGAATATATATATATATATATATAATGAGACATTAAAAACATATTAGAGCTCTAATGACAGATCTTTAGTTCCATAAAAAAAATATTAACAAGATGAATTTATAAGCACAAAATAAAGTTACTTTGAAGCTAGATATGAGCCACATACATGGTATAAAAATAAAAATATATGTACTTATTAGCACATATACCACATGCTTCATATTAAAAAAGAAAAAAGTGTGAAACACACAGCTATATATATCTACATATCTCAAGGTCCACATGCCAACCAATTTAAACCATGCTTGTTTAATAGTATTTTGAAAAAATAAAACAAATGATTTCTGATGGTCTTATTTCATTATCTTCCTATTAGTCACATTTTATGAAACTAGTTATTTACCAAACAAAATTAATTGTTTTTAATAATTTCTTTTCCTCAATTTCTTTTTATTTTTATGAGATGACAAACAAAAAAGATTAAAGTTAATAATGTCCCATAGATATACTCAAGCATCCATTACCAAAATCCTTTCTTAACATGCATGCAGTCCAACATACATTAAAAGGCAAAATTTGTTTCCCTCAAACATGAATCTAAAGAAACAACATCAAGATACAAAGCCAAGTCTATGCATGCATGCATGCATGTATGTTTTGTTTACCAAATTCTAAGAATCCGACCCTCAAAAGCATCCTTCCTCGTGAAAGATAAGTTAAAAATGGAGGCAGGTTAGCAGGTCGTGTGAATGTCACAAACTTAACATACTTTTGACTTAATTGTCCACAGCCTACACGTAAGCCAATTTTTCATCATCATCAATTCTTCCATGTGTCATGCTACGGAGGACCTCCTTTGTATCCTCCCCAAAATTTGTCTTGGGTACAAGTTGAATCATTAAAGAAGTTGTCAAATTCAAATTTAAACAATTTCATTGATAAGACATTTTATTTTCATATTAATAATTTCTCATTTTATTGATTAAATTCATAGCACCTCTCCCCCGAAATATATACATAACTATCAATGATTTCCCTTAAAATATTGAATAAAAAAGGGTAAAATATGTAGTTATATTATTTTTTTAAAAATTATTTTTTATATCAATATATTAAAATAATCTAAAATCATTAAATAAATATTAATTTAAAATAAAAAATAAAAAAATTAAATTTTTAAAAAACACTTTTAACATATAAAAACAAGGACTTTACAACAGGAGAAATGCCTCATTTTTATTAATCATGGTACATGTAAATAATAAATATTTATATCTATGATAGAATACTATTAAATTCATTCTATAAAAAGAAAAAGAAAAAGAAAGCATTTAAAGCACCTCAAGCAATAATTAAAAAAAAAAAAAAGCGATACATTGCTGCCTAAAGATTCCGTTAACGGTTAATCTATCACCACCCCCCTCTTCTCTAAACTGCTTTTTTTTTAACCCCTCTCTCAACAGTTTTCACCACCCACCAAAACAGTTGAGCATATTTACATCTGTATCCAACAACAGATACTAGGAATTGCCACTGCCAACACTCTCCATCCACCACATCTCTGCTATGAGTAGTATCGGTTCACAACCCATCAACCACCACTCTGATGCTACTTGGCAGCCAATCTACGCGGCCACGGCTATCAGAATCGGTATCAGGCTCGAGCTGGACAATCATGGATTCATTGGCACGCGTGGGTAGCCGTAATTTGAGCTGGCGTAAGCTTGGAACCAATACGTTGTCGGTCCATCCTTCTAAGCCTGTTTGGCTTAACCATAACCCACCAGTTATTTTTTCCAATGCTTCGTCTTGGATTTCAATCGGCACCTGATTGTTGAAGATGGTCGAAAACTTCTTGGTTATATAATTGGAGATGTCACGTCTAATGGAGCTGAAATCTGCAGGTTTGAAGACAATGTGATCGTCTACTGAATTGAGTAGCTCTTTAGAGATCGATGAAGTTGCAGAAGTCAACAATCTGTTATTAAGGACATGTTCATCTTCGTGATCAACTGTAAGATCACTTGAATTGTGCGAGCCATCTGCTTTGTCACCCCCTGCATCAGCAGCTTCATTCAGATCGAATGCTAGTGCTGGTCCCAAGTCCGTCCTTGGCCTTGCCGACCTCTCTTCATCATGAAGCCAGTTGGCTCGGCGCTTTGCTCCTCTCTCAGAAAGGGTTAGCTTTAATTGCCAGCCTCCACTTGCCAAACTCGCAAGCTTCTTTTCATCCACCGAATTGCTGTTAGATAGGAATTTGGGATTGTCTGGTAAGCGATTTGCAGTCAGAATGAAGATAACATTACCAAGACTGATTTCACGGCCAAGGGAATCTGCAATACGACCTCTCTCCATGGCCCGCTTTATGCTCCCTCTAACAAGCATGTCCGCTTCATCAATATCCTCAAGTACGATTACTGAGAATGGGTTCCTTCTAACTGCCTCTGCTATTCGATCGAGCACAGTTTTACCACGGAAACTCAATACAGATTCCCCATCTTCACGCCGTGAACCAAGACAAACCATTATTGGATTGGTCACACAAACAAGTTCTGAAAGAGCTGATGCCATCTTCTTCTTGCCAGCCCTGTCAGGACCAGTGAACAATAGCCAAATGTCACCCTTTGATCCAGTACCCCGACTTTTTCCATGACCCAATTTGCATTGTGTCACTGTAGCAGCCACTGCAGATGCAGCATCTCGTTGCCACCAAACCTTTTCCAGAAGACCCTTGAGGAGCTTCTTGAAGGAGTCGGTGTCTAATTTGCTGAGAAGTTTACTGCTCGGCAATTCGAACAAATTGGATAGTGGCTCAGAAGGAACACAGCTTAAAAAGTCCTCGGTGTGCTCTTCATGTTCTTTTTCAGGAGTGGTCTCAACAACCTTCAGTCTACCAAGAACTAGGTCTGTTCTCACAGGGCTTCCAGGCTGAGTGGTTGCCTGTCCAGCTGGTTGGCTGGGCAACAAATTTGGGTCGAGCACAAGGGTTCCACTCAGCTTTTTATTTAAGCTTAATTTGGGCTGGAAAGGTTGATGAGGAAGCAGGTTTTGATTATACATGCTTGTCATTGAGAGAGCTGGTTGAGTAATTCTTTCAGGTCCAAGATTAGGTTGATGATAAGCAGGATGAAGGTGCAAGCATGTATTGTGCCATTTCTTCTGCAACTCCTGTTTCTTTTGCTTGAACATCAGTTCTTGATCCTTAGTCTGCACAATAACAACAAAGACAATATTAATTTCCTTGTTGGACTTTCATTTTTAGCACTTTGATGGGAAAGAAGAATCTTAATCGGGCCGGTGTGAGTTTGTAGTTTGCTCGGAGGTTTGAGCAGAACTTACCACTGTCTGATCAGATGTCTTGACATCACCATCTTGGGACTTTGCATTTCTCAACCATTGTGGCAGTGGAGGCTGAGCTGCTTCAGATTTGATTTCTGAAGATTTCTCAGCCTCCTTGGGTACAAGTGTTGCAAGCTCTTGCTCATAATTCTGCATGCAACTAGGGCAACAACTCATTATTCGAGCAGGATCCAAGTTCTCAGAGAGACGCCTTGGTGGAGGAAGTGTAACAGTTGGAAAACCCTTCAGTGGTGATAAAGATTCAACTGAACTGCTGAGGATTCCACTGGTTCCAAGCCTACACAGCAACAGGTATGAAAACGAGTTAGCTATAACAAAGTAATAGAAAGAAGAACTAAGAGCTCAAAGAAATGAATCACCAAAGCATGAGTTAATTACAATTATTTTCTGGACAACGAGAATAGAAGGAAAAAAATCCTTCAACGAATTGAAGTTTCTATTCATTAAGCCAAGGGCAATTCAGATGTCAGAATACACCATAAACTCTACAATTAAGGAACGTTCTGAACTGACAAAATCCAAATGGTTGATCAGAACACAGATACAAGGAGTATTTTCGGAAAGTCTAGATATCAAAAAATCTGTAAATCGGCAATTCCCGATGCCATCAGGCATTGAAGATGTAAAAACATCCCCAGTTTTCCACTAAACCCTCTGGCTAAAGCATAAGCTAAGCTAATGACAAAAAAGGTATAGTTCCCAAAATAGCAAAAACAACATACATACCGATGAAACGTCCCTGGAAGAGGTGCTCTAGCAGCAATGGGTACTGCCTGCAGATCCCAATCATTTTCCATTGAAGGATGATAGACTTGACACCTCAAGTATGTCTCACAAGTAGCAGTCCCAATCAACCAAACCTTTCCACCACCACTCCCTTCTCCAAACCTCCCCAAAAGCTTCCTCATCTCCGCCACAGCCGACCGCCCAACATCTGAAATAATCTGCTGCTGCTGAACCCCACCAGAACCTGTTAAGCTCACTAGCTGCTCAACAAGCCATTTTAAATCTCCCAGATCAAGAATCACCCCACCACAATCCAAATTTCTTATCCGGGTCTCAATCAATGCCCCTAATTCCACAATCTTTGCCGCTATCTGTGCTTTATCTAGAAAGCCTTTCTCTAAATGAATCACCTGAACATTCTTTAACGGCCCATCTCCTACTTCTTTATTCTCTATTCTCTTCAAAACCTCCTTCACTACCATCTGTGGCTCCAACTCACCTACCAAAACAGGATTCCTCCTCTTGCTCTTCAACAAAATATCAATAACCTTCTTAACCTCCTCGTTTCTTTGTGCACCAGATTGACCGACACTCCCTTGTTGCAATCTTGGGTTCACGTACAAATTCCTATTAGTGACAGGAGCAGGGACGGCCACAGCCCCTGGAGCACGAAACCCCAATCCAATCCCAGAATTAGCAGCAGAATTGGAATTCGTAGAAGCATTCAAAGATTGCTCGATTGTTGCCTTGACAGCTGGACTTGAAAAGCTAGCTTCCCTCATAACTCTACTAACACTTGGATCATCAAGAATTGATATAATCAACTGCTCCAGCTCAACTTTGACAGCCAAAAGTGGTTGTTGCTGCTGTTCAGGGCACCCTCTTCGCTGATGAGCCTGAGCACGCTTTAGCGCAGCCATTAAGGCATTGGAGATTGGAGGGTCAAGGCCAGGACTGAGGTTCTGCGCGGTAGGGAGGCGTTCAAGGGCAACACTAAAACAGAGCTCGAGAGCTCTGCACTGAAGAGGATGTGAAGAATTAGGGTGTGATTTGATGCATGCCTGACGGAGGAAACCGGATGGGGAACCTAATAGTGTAGCCGCAACATGAAGTGGTGTGGTCTGGCCATGGTTACGGCGGCTTGCTTCGGCTATCGAGTGGTTTAGTACACTCGCAGCCTCTGGTGTCAGGGTTTGCTGGATCGTGCTAAGACCAGCTCTCATTTCTTGAACAGAAGAAACAAATCTTTATCAATATCTCTCAATTGAAATGAGTTCAAAGAGCCTTTCTTTTTTCGGTTTTCAGGAGGTGGGGGGATATAATAGTTACAGGACAACAAGAGCGGTTCGGTTCTCTCTCAAAATGGACAAATTTGGCTTATATTTCAGGTGGAGAAGAAGGGACGAGGAAATTATCAAAACAATCAGAGAAAGAAAGAAAGGCTCTCTCTCCCCCCCTGTCTTTACCGTCTTTTTTCTTTTTCAAAAAAAAAAGTATTCTTCTTTATCCTCCTTCGACCACCACTGCTTCTTCTTCTTCTTCTTCTTGTTCTCCTCCTCCTATGGGAGGATCTATCTATCTATCTATTAATCGGGCCATCTTTTTTCGTTTTCTTTCCTAGTTTCTCCTTTCCCTGCTTACACTTTTGTTCTCTCCTTTCCTCACTTTTTCACACACATAAAAGGCTTATATTATAAGAGAATTCAACGCAAAAAGGAAAAGATCAGATCCTCTCCTTCACAAGAGCCCTTCTCTCTCTTACTCGCTAACTTTTCTCTATCTCTATCCATCCGATCATCATCATCATGATTCAATAACCAAAATATCCCCTCTAATAAAAATACCCAACAATGTTAAATGGTAAAAATAAAATAAAATATATATAGAGAGAGCGTTTAAATAATAATAATAATGGTTCCTAAAGGAATATATTTAAATAATAGAATAATAAATAAACAAAGAAGACCCACCAAGGAAAGGGAAGGAAAGTAGGGGTGGTAGTAAATTAGTTATAAAGGGCCATGAATTCTTTTTTGTTTTTATCGTGTAAAAGAGAGACAGAGAGAAAGAAGAAGGAAGGAATTTCTGAAAAAATGAAAGAGAGAGAGAGAGAGGCAGTAGGGACTAGGGATGTACTATCAGTTTGCAAAGATTTCTGGAAAATGCTTTCTGGGCAGAGTATTCTGCCCCTCCTTTTTAGTGCTTCTGTCACCTTTTTTTTTATTTACTCAAACATCAACAAGTGTTTTTTTAATCAATTTTAATTTAAATAACATGTGTTCTTGTCCTTGCAAAAAAAAAATCATTTTCTTTTTTCTAAAAAAAAACCGGTCTGATAATCCTTATTTATTTCTGAATTCTACTCTATTTTTATTTTTAAGCGTAATGTTTCTGAAAAAAACACTTCTTGTATATTAATGTTCTAAAATATAAATTTTTATATTTAAATATAAATTTTTTATATAAAAAAACATGAGCAAGGAGCTTTATATGGAAAAACGCTCCCTTGATGATTATAATATATTTATTTTTATGTTTTAAAAATATTTTAAAAAAATTAAAAAGAATTTATTTTTTATTTATTTTAAATTAATATATTTTTAATGTTTCTAAATCATTTTATGATATATTAATATTAAAAATATTTTATAAAAATAAAAAAATATCATTAATATATATTTTAATATAAAATATTATTTAATATACTACACTGTGAAACAGGTATATCAGATTACTTTAACTTCACTTTTATCACCCTAATCTCTCTCTCTCTCTCTCTCCCCCTCTCTGTAGATTGACTGCTTTTTTTTTTTTCTTTTTTTTATCTCTATTTTGTTTCTTATATATTAGATTGAATCATGGGACTGAACATCATCTCACACTAATCCTAGAGCGCGTTGAGACACGCTCCGGAGACCAATAACGAAACATGAGTTGAATCCGAAGTGGTTGTAGCTCACGGGGAGTGAAGTGTAGTGAGATTGGGAGCGGAAAGCTATCTCAACTTTCTAACTTTATTTGCCTTTCAACCAATCTTATGCTTTTCACACGCATCCGCTGCAAAGGCATCGCACGGCTTCCACCTTTTCATACTTACAAAAGTCTATTTAACTTTTACCGATGTCTCCCTTTCTTTTTCTAACCACTTTTGTTCTTTCTCTTTTTCGGGAGCACACCTTCATAATAATTTATTTATCCGAGCACACCCATGATTCTCTAGCTTAAGTAAGATGGTGTTTTTTTTATAAATATTTTTTAAAAATATATTAAAATAATATAATATAATTTTTTAATTTATTAATTAATGGTTTGGTGATATAGTTATAATTGCTTTTTAAATAATTTTTCATATTAAAGTATATATTAATATTTTTTTAAAAAATTATTTTTAATATTAACATGTTAAAATAATTTGAAAATACTAATAATATATTAATGTAAAATTAATAAAAAAATTTAATTTTTTTTAAATATTTTTAAAATATAAAAACAAGCAGTAAAATATAACTTCAAATGTATTTTGCCTTGGAAGTAAATAAGACTTATTATTATGAAAAGTGAAAGCATGACTTCATTTAACCTTTGTACTCAATGATGGTAATTATTATAGATTTCAAAATTCGTGTCCTTTAAGCAAAACCACAGGGTGAGAGAATGTGTTGACGACTATCATAAGTTTTCCTCGGTGAAAAGGTAATGTAATGATTCAAAAATTCAATTTTTTTAATTTTTTTTTATTTTTTATTTTACGATGAAATGATTTCCTTAAGCTGAGAATAAACGAGGGATATATAATAAATTCCTTTTATTTGAAGGAGCGGTGGTGGAGTCATAAGTGCTTTTGGATTCCAGCACCCTTGTGTGAACTCTTTTGGAGTAGATTCAACCTCAATTATTTAACAGCAAAAGGGAGGTTGACAAAATAAATAAAAATAAAAATAAAAATAAAAATAAAACAGCCTTATTTGTTCTTGAAAGGAAAAGGGATCAATAAATACCTTAGAAATGGCATAAATCCTCCAACCAATTACAGGTGCACCTACCTTATAAAAAAAACCTCCATTCAAATGGCTTGCTGAGGTTCAACTTGGACCATCCCTGTCTGATATCAGGTCAACAAGGAGATGATGAATTCTGTATTTCAGATCATTAATGATGCTTCATCCTCTCACAAAAAAATAAAACAAAAACTATAAATACCAAGAAATATGTATCAATTCCCTATTAAAGAAAAACAAGATTAGGAGTAAAAGAAAAATCACCCCTTACCCCATTAATTATTATTTTCTTTCTAAATCACAATAAATACCTAAAATTAGACTCGAGAAAAGTTTTGACCATGCGAAATCAAAATAGAGGAACCAATGGAAAATAATAATAATAGGGGAACCTATTCCTTCTCAGTGATCGTGATCTTATTAATATTTACAAGGAGTCGACACCTCTAGGAATTATAAATAAAAGCATTTTAAAAGGAATCAAGATAGCACAAGTAATCTTATGAGTCAAGGTTATTAATTGTTTAATAATCACAAGGAGGGCTCCAATGTAAAAGGCAAGGAGTGCCCTATATCATCACCAGCATCATCAACATGGAACAGAAGAATAAGATAAAAGAAAGGGGGAGCATTCAATATATATATATATATATGCACACACACACACACAGACACACAGACACTACAGCACCACTGCTTGAAAAGAGTTAAATTCAACTTTTGGGGATTCCTGACTTTACAAAACCTGTGGTTTCATTTCCATGTGTTATTCTTACTTTTTAGTTTTTAGTTCAGCGACCAAAAGGAAATGAAAGGAGGGAAGAAGTCTTCAGAAACAAAAATCATCATCGTCATCATCATCATATTTCCCTTTTCATAACGCACGCCCTCCCTTGCCTTTTACGCGTTTTTCGAGCTCATCACCACCACTTCCTCCCCCTCCTCTGCAGCAACTACTACTACTACTTCTTCCTTTTTCCACACCCCGCTTCCGCCTACGCGCCTCCATTGCCCCGTGTTTCACCTGTGCTTCTCGAATCCCCAATCAATGCTCTCTTTTTGATTCCTTCTCTGTCCACAATGATCTTAATCATTAGTCATGCGATGATATCTCCTCCCTTGCCTTGCGTTTATGTTTGTTTGAGGGGTTACTTACACTACGCTGTCCCTGTAATTTTGTACTCTGTTTAATCGAGTCCCATGACTACTGTTTTTTTTATCAAGATGCTGTTAGTAGTGATTTGCCGCTTCGATTGATGCAAGACACGTGTTTGTTTGCGTTGACTCGACTTCACCTCATATTCAATTTGTAAGAGAAAATGCTTGGAGCTTGAGGATTGATTCTTAAAACATTTAGACAATTTTTACAAAGATCGAAGTTGAAATTTATAAGCATTGAAACTCCAGACTAATGAGTCGAGAAAATAATAGAATTAAATAAATCCCTTAATTTAAATTAAATCAAATCAAATCAAATCATCATGCATATGCCATCATCTCTAGTCCAAATCAACAAACAAGCGTGTTTTCTCTCGGACACACCCTACAATACCATCATTTTCTAGCCATCATGGCACCATTTCCTGCCAAGATTGCTCTTGCACCCACTAAGAACCAAAGACTTAACACGCTAGAACATGAAAATTGAACACAAGATTTCAAAGTATATATATTTCGAAACCCCCCCAACAGCCTCTACGTACTTCTTCAAAAACCACCACCGTAAAAACCGTTGACTTTGAGCTTCTTTATCCAAAATTCCGTTCAAAGCAATAATTGCATCATCTCTTGTCGTTGTTAATTTCGCCACTTCTTCCTCTCCTCCTCCGGGAACTGGCTTCGATCACAGTCGTCCCTCGCAAGTCATCGCACCATCTCTTGTTCACCGACCCTATCTCTAGCTCAAAAAACTGCGGTGGATGTTGAATAAATTTGTAAATCACACTGCTAATGACATCTTGCATTGATGGCTCTGATTATAAACATGCTGATAATATTTATCTCGTAGTTATGTTAATACAAATGATTACGTAAAATCATGAATCAAAATATATTTTTTTAAACCAATAGTACTAGCTCGTCGAGTAATAAAAATATTGTAAGGGATTTCAGCAAGGTGTTGCTTATATTTACTTACTATGCCCTCCAAAAACAATTTACCTTATCATATTTTGATATAATTAATAAACTGTTTTATTAACTGCGATGGTTGCAAATGATTAAGTAATTAAAAAGGAAAAAAAAACAATGCTTCCTCAGATTAAAAGTGTTACTATTTATCTCATAAAATAGATCATTATTATTTCTTACTTCTTCACATACCGAGAGGCTTAAAACTGTAGTGCATTCAAGCAGTTACAAGCGAGAGAAAGGCACAAATATATCTAATGCACAAATTATATATCTAAGCGTATTTCGTGTTAACAAGATGACTAGGCCATTTATCAAATCCATCAATGTATCTTCTTCCTTTAATATTATAAAAAATACTTTTTTTTTAGATTAACATTAACGACCATGTAAGCCTCCAGTGGCCATCATATGAGCAACCAAGGACTCGAACCTGAGACCACAGAGGGAGCAAACCCCTTGATCCCAAGTCCTTACCACTTGGCCATCACCTAGATGGTTTTATAAAAAATACTCTTAATATTACATATCATTATGGTTTAAAAAAAATAAAAAATAAAAAAAAATAAAAAATACTCTTAATATTACATGTCATGGTTCTCGTTAGACCAAAGAAAGTTGATAGCTGAAATTAGCAGGACTTTAAAAGTTGATGGCTGGAATTGAAATATATAGCTGTATAGATTAGAGATTGATTAATTTATAGTTATTCTGAAATATATAGCTATATAGCTGTATAGATTAGAGATTGATTAATTTATAGTTATTCTGGTTATAATAAACATACTCTAAATCATATTTATTAAATTAAAACCAACTTCACATGTTGACCAAGAGATCTACAAGCTTCAAACTTATTCCTAGCTTAGTTTGTTACTGAATAATTTTATATATTAATATGGTTAGACTTAAATAATTTAACCAATTAACTTATTACTCGATTGAATTTTCTAAACCCATATAAGATTTGGTTATAAGAATCTAATTTTTAATTTTTATCTAGAATTACAATGTGTTTTTTTGAAGACTATCATTTTAGGATCGACTAGATTACATGAATTTTTAATATAAAGTTAAATTTCAGGATGATTTTAATAACTATAGTTTACTTGAGCTTTCTTTTTTATTCTTCTGAAAAAATAGGTTTATAGAATACTAATACAACGTTATCTGTTGTAAAATTTATTACATTATTATGAGAAGATAAAATGGAGGTGTGAGAAGACGAGAAAAATGAAAGGAAAGATGACGCGTGGAAACTGTCCTCTCCTTTTAGGGTGACCACAAGTTGAAGTTTGAACATAGGGAATCTGAAAGAGTTTTCTTCCACTTTGTGCATTTATTACTCCTCTCTTCACGTATCATCTTTGCAGTTGCCACACCACCAGCCTCCTCTCGTTTTTTCTTTCTTTCTTCTTTCTTCTTTCTTTTTTTTTTAAAAAAAAATTAAATACTTGTTTAAAATATAAGTACGAAATCTTTATTTATGACAATCAATATCCTAAAATTCATGGATTAATTTATTAAAGACTAGAGAGTGACAAGTTCCTGTTTGACCCTCTGATGATTTCATTGTAATAATTTATTTCTTAGCCCTAAAATTCGAGTCAATTTGTACGTGTTAAAATCAATTCTTTCAAGCATGTTATTCATATCCATATTGATGTATTCGTAAGAGAATCTTACTATATATTTTTTTTCTAACGTTATAGCGTGTGAGATATAAATCTAAGTCTGTCTCTAGAATTTTCAAAGGAGACTTGGACACACTTTCAATACTTACAGTATAAGGCGAAGACATGACATACCAATCAAAGCCTAAGTCGATTTCTCTCCATGATACCTTTGAACGATGTTGGTAAATAAGCAGATAAGAATTCTACTGGGTTGCTTCCATCTGTAACCTTTCAGAGTTGAATTTGCTTGTGCTCATATGTATTTATTGACTCAAAAGTCGTAAATACAAATAGGTTAATGATTAAGCATGACATGATAGTCTTCTCACTGAGGATTTTCAAAGGTCAAAAAGGATATTTTCTTCTCTGGCTGCACTGTTCTTCGGAAAAAAAAAAAACTTTCAAAAAAGAGAGCTTGTTTGACTTTTGAAGTGGTAAAGCACTTCACACATTGAGTGATCGGACCAAGAACTTCTTCCCATGTAATTATTGGTGATGAACTTGTATAAAAAGATAAAAAATTCATACTTGGATTATTCAATGTACTAAAAAAATTCTTACAAGAAGTGAAGAGAAACTGTTATTGAGAATTGACCCGAATTTGGTCACTTGGCACCAAATGATGTCTCTGCTAGCTCTTATAAACATTATGATCCATGTAAATTACAAGAAGCAAATGTAAATCTTGATCGCTAGCGACTAGTAGTAGCAGATGATGCCAATTCCCAAAAGGCTCCATTTTTTTTTCTTGTTGTCATCATGCATCCATTGATATATCAAGTTGTGGGGCAAAAAGAAGAAAATAATTATCCGTTGAACAAGCAAAAGGCTCACAAGATGGTCGAACTCTTGACTAGCTAGCATAACATACCACTGCTAGCTAGTGTTATTATGGAATTCATTCACCCTTATTACCTTACATCAAATCAACTTCCGTTATTTTCCATTCAAGAATATTTTGGCTTTAAGAAGAAGACACTTCACATAGCAACTCAGCACATGAAACTACACCCCACCCCCACACTAGGGATTGGTCTTCATTGATGCTAAGACTTAAGAGCATCTTTAACTCAGATCGAGTGTTTTATTTAAACGACAACACAGTGATTCTCCCATGGATTTTCTGTGCGCGCGCGAGAATGAATTTTTTAAAATTATTAATTTTAAGGTTTGAAAATATATAATAATAATAATAAAGATAAAAGAATTTCTTAACCATCCCACCAACTCTTTAGAATTATAAACATTGAATAAAAAAAAAAACACTGAAAATAAAAGAAAAGGTTGCTACAAAAATAAAAAATAAAAACCACGGCCTCTAATGGAATTTGGAGGATAAAAATAGCTGCTAACCTTATCCCACCATGCCCATGATTAACTACATGGAAAATCGTTCCAAAAAACCCCTCGCCCTCCGCTTTGCTATGCCATTTGGTGGAAAAACTATGGTTTTACATCACTTTCTTTTCAATTTTTTTTTTAATATGGTTTTACATAATTTATTCAGCTATGATTGATTCCATGATCTTTATTATTTCAGCTATAAATCAGTGTTTGTCCCTCTACCTTATATTCAGTCAAATCAAACTCCCTACATTATTTTGGTCCAAACAGAACCCTCTACTACCACTTAATGGCGATTTGAAACCTTCCGTTTGAAAATCAATATATATATATATATAAATAGGACGTGAGTCTTTCATTATTGTCATAGATATAATTTATTGTGAAATCACTTTTTTATCCTTGAGTGGAAAAGAAAAAGGCCTCGAGGTTGGGGATGTTTTGATTATTTTCACTTGATTAGTGGTCATTAAAAAATTATTTGATGTTTCATAGGTTTTTTTTTTTCATAGTAACCTTTAAAATCAACAAAACTTAGAGTTATTGATAAATAATTTTTTTTATTTTTTTATAAAATTTTAAACAATAAAAATATTTTTTATACCAAGATCAAAAAAATTATTGAATTGTTAGACAAGAGTTTTGAGGATTTTTCCAATATTCATATATAGTTAAGTATAATTTTTATCTTAGAAAAAACAAAAACAAATAAAGTTTGTATTTGGAAGAATTTTTGTACTTTCACATAGGTTTTTTGGGATGATTACAAAGGTCATCAAGTATTTATTATTCAGATGGCATGTGTAATGTTGGTTTGTGGCTAAACTTGATTTTTTGTCATCTCTTTAAATTTATTATTCAGATGGCATGTGTAATGTTAGTTTGTGGCTAAACTTGATTTTCTGTCATCTCTTTAAATTTATTATTCAAATGGCATGTGTAATGTTGGTTTGTGACTAAACTTAATCTTCTGTCATCTTTTTAAATGAGCTACCATGTCTTCTTCCAAATAATATGACACATGATAATATATGGTGGTAGAATTGTCACAGTCAGTTGTTTTTTTCTTTTCTCTTTCCTGCTAAATAAAATACATTATTGTCTTATAATTTTTTATTTCATCGTTATTCATTTTATAAAAGTTTTATTCCTTTAATTACAGTATACCATATGCTTTGTTTTTCATTTCAATTATATTTTGGTTTTTAATTTTTTTCTTTAGCCTTTTTGTTAAATTTTTTTTAGCTTTTAATTTCATCATTCAATCAAGTTTTTATTGTTTTATTCTTTTAATTTCATCCTCATTCTTTTGATTTATTTTTCTTTTGTTAAAGCTATTTTTCAATTCAATTCAATTTAAACTTTCAATTGAAATTTTTCTCTCTAATTATTATTTTTTATTTTCACCTTTATTTTTTAAATTATTTTGTGTGATTAATTTTCTTCCCCGGTTTTATCCTTCGACATTTGATTTGTTAGAGATTCAACTTTATGCAATTTTATCATTCCACATTAGTTTTTTTAAATATTAGTTTTGTAATTTTTTTCAATTTCTTTTCTGTGGATTTATCTCGGTCTCATGACTTAAGTTACAAGTTTTATATTATTTTTTAGAATACATTTTTTTAGTTTGATTTTTCAAGATATTATTTTAATTCATCTATATTTTTTTATATAAATAAAATTTATTTTTCAAAACAAAAAATATTCTTTTTATAAGAATGTTTATGATGTTTTCAGCCTTCTATAATATTTTTTTTAGGATGTTGGCTTATTCAATTCATTTTATTTGTATTTATTTTCTAGGCCATGAATTTTATAGAGTGCAAATTTATATTTTTTATTTAAATAAACATGTTTAGTGAACAAAATCGAGTAAATATCTTATTTTATATAATTGAATATCATGATTTATATTCATCTTTTTATTTATTTTATTTATTTTTAGTTATTGTTAATGATTAGTTATTTTTATTTATTTACATAAATAATTATTAATTTATTTAATTAAATGTTTGGATAAAAATAACCTGGTTACTCTCTCTCTATATATATATATATATTCATAGTAGAGAATGGTTAAAAAGAGCTAGCGTGTGTGTGTGTTCATGGTGATAGTTACAGAATGGTTAAAAAGAGCTAGCGTGTGTGTTCATGGTGATTGTTATGGGGTCATGTTGAAAACATTTACATTTTATAAATGCATACATCCATTACGTAGAACTGCAGCATATATAAATACATTACGTTCAAGATGATTATATATCTTTTGTTCAGAAAAGGTTATAACACTGTCGATTCTATAACGTAATGTATTTATATATGCTGCAGTTCTACGTAATAAATTGAATTGAAATTAAAAAATAAATAAAAAAAAACATTGAACTAAGTACAAATTGGCAGGAAAACAATTAATGGAGGCTCGGTGGCTCCTGTAAATGATGACAAAATATTAGATGGCCGGCATTAATGGCCCTGTACTCCAAGCAGCCAAGAAGGGAAGGTGAAGTTTCATTTCAAATTTGGATTTCTCAACAAGTGTTTCAAGTATTTTATTTTCTTAACGATGCCGCGTTTACAACAAATAATTGTTCACTAAATTATATATTTTCGAAAGACAAAGCATAAGATTATATAACGTGCAGATCATTTATTTTATCTGTTTACTCACGTAAATAATTAAAATCTACATCGACGAGTCAAAAGAAAAGAAAAGGGAAGGAGGGGAGCAAAATTTGTTGAAGAAGCTCATTGCTTGTCTCTAGCATGCCCACATCTTAAGCATGCATGGTGTACCATAACAATACCTCCACTTTCGAAAGACTCGTCATGTGACCTCATGTTCCTTTTCTCCCACTTTTATAAACTTCTTCTTAGATCTCTACTCATCATTTCTACATCCTCACTGATATGAATTGAAAAACCATTCTCAAGATTATTTAATTTTGCCTTTAGTATCATTATCAAAAGGTGGTGTTGCTATGTAATTGGTTCCTAAATCAGGAAAAAGTTTCCCCTCGCTATATACCATTCCCTTCCCAACCCCACCAATAATAGAGGAGCCATAATTCAAACAAAGACTTTGAAAAAAACATAAATTTTCGTCCAAGTAAGGATTGCTATGATCGACGAATGATCCCCCCATGTAAGGATATCGCAATATTTTTCTTCAAGTTATGTGATTGTTAAAGTTGCATTGTATTTGACTTCGATCTCACAACATAAAAAAGGCCCTCTCCACTTTCCCCATCTAGTTCAAATCTCAATCGATCAATCCATATACATATATCACGAAATGGGTTAAAGTGTTTGTCACAAAGGCTAATTGATGGAATATCATGAGACAGAAGGGCCCATAACTCTTTTCACTAATGCAAGCCGAACCCCACATAGCTTTTACAAGTATATATAATAAAAATCGGTGATAATCATGTCATGAAAGGTCAAACTTTAAGCAAACACATTTTACAACAAGTCACTCACAGCTGGGGAGAATTGAGAGCCTAAAAGGATATTGGTAGCTTCTTGTACTCAAAGCAATTAGACTTTCAAGCACCACCCCCCTCCCTCCCTCTAGCATTTCCTTTTAATTGAGAATAAAGGAAATCGGTCCTACTTTTTATATGAGATGAATTGGGTAAGATAAAGCATGCATCAATAAAGCAAAAGGTGACCATCGGTTTCCCTTTTTGCAAGTAGAAAATTTGTACCATCGTTTAGAAAAAAAAAAAAATTCTAGGAAATGTTTGAGGGTGAGATTAAATTGTCCATCCAAAAAGGAGAAATATATATTAAAGGCTCTGCATACTCACAGGAGAAGTTTAAAAAAATAACAATCTAATTTCTTATGTAATTTTGTAAGACTAATGTAAAATGATAAGCAAATAAACTTAAATTTCTCTCATGTTATTAAAGGCAAAAGGTGTTGGGTCGATCTGGGAATAAATTGTTCAACTATATATAGTTGTATAATGGTGCTTAATATATGCATTGTGAAAGAAATTTGGCTCAATGTTCTTTCTTTTAAAACTTTTTATATTTCTCGAACACATTCAATAGTGTGCTTGGTTGAAATGGAGGGAGCGCCCCATTAAAAAGCCGTCCTCCTTTTTTATTTGGCCATTTTAGTTCTACAGAAAGGAACAATTGGAAGCAGCCAAATTCCCACCTAAAAACACTTCATTCGAAATAACATTGCGTCTTCTTCCTTCAACTTTAGGGGGTTTTGGGAATCCTTAGGAAATACTAACAATTGAAAATGCCGGCAGAGAGAAGAGGTGGTGCCTTTTTCCCCACTAGTGGTTGGAAATTAGGTTTTTTTTAAGCACCAATCTTTGCACCCAAGCAATTATTAACTTTTTATTTAGAGGACAAGGATGAGGAGAGAAGAAGAAGAGAAAAAAAGAACAGACGACTGAACCTTTTGGATACACATGTGAAAGAAACCCATGCCTACGTAAGACAGAACCTTTCTTCAACAGAAGCAGCACTTTGAGCGTCTAATTGGGTCTCAATTAAACCATAAAGTTAGATTTTAAAACTTGTTTTTAAAAGTTAAGACATCCCAGCTTTCAGAGGGACCTACCAGATTAGTTTAATTAATCTTGTCGCAATTAGTGGATGGCAAAAGCTTAAGTAATCACTCTAGTAATTAAAGAAACGATTATAAAACCTTGGTCTGAGCATGCACGTTATGACCTTAAATCATTGGATAAAGGTTTTTAAAAACGAAACAACAAAGTCCATCATAACATATATATATATATATATACTAGCAGGCTCTTCAATCTCGCTAATTATATTATTACTTGAGGATTTGTCACAGTGAAAAATCACATTTTTTTTTTCCCAGTTGGGTGGACACACAAGTGAAACACAAGCATGCTGATCTTGTATCTTTTCAGCCAATTCAATCTCGCTAATTATATTATTACTTGAGGATTTGTCACAGTGAAAAATCACATTTTTTTTTCCCAGTTGGGTGGACACACAAGTGAAGCACAAGCATGCTTATCTTGTATCTTTTCAGCCAAATGAGTGATACCGAAGAATCATTGCTGTCCACCAAATGTCTGTGTTATATATATATGCCTTAAATCTCAATGCAAAGCACAGCCCACTTTCAACTACAACCATAAATGCATCTGTACGCACATTGTATCATCATCACCCATCCTCATCCAGGTTCAAGAAATTAAGAATATTAAGTGCCTGCCAGGGCTCCTAGAAAAAAACAAAAAAAGCACTTTTAGAAGGAGCGCTCATCCTTTTAATAAATGCCGGGAGGCAAACTTGCTATCTAGAATTCTAGATCATACTAGCATATTTTAAGAGTTCTTGCATTGTTTAGTAGACTTAGTTCATACAAAAGATGGTTGACTGCAACTTGTACCTAAAAACATGAGACTTCCCCCCTAGCTTTTTAGCAGGAATTTGCCAAAACACTGAGAGTAAGGAAAGTTAACATGTAAGTATCTTTGAGAAGATATGGGTGCGAGACAGACACTGCCTTTGTCTTGAAGGATTTTCTACTTTTCAATGTTCAAAGTAATTTGCTTGCATCGGTTTATGTCAGAGAATAATTAATGTAGAGAGATCCGCTCTCGGTTGGACTGTCCTTTTCTTATTGGTTTTTTTTTTTAAAATAAAATAAAATTAACAGCACATTAAACTTTAACATTAAAGGGAATTATTATCTTTCTAAAACACGATATTTAAATATTAGATATTTTTTGAAAAATAATTTAAGATATTATGTTTTATAGGAGCAATATTAATTAAAATTTAAATAAATCAAATATATATTATTATCTTTTTTTTTAATGAAAAAGACCGCTAAACACTTAATTTTGCCTTTAAATTAATCAAAAATTGAACTAATCTTAGTATCTAAGTATCTATTGAATTTTTTTGTGTTGAAAATCCAATGTTTTTTATGTTGCTATTATTATTGCTACCACCGCCTCGACCATTGTTGCAATTCTATAAGTAAGTTAAATATACTATGTTACTATTAATTTTTATATAGTTTGGTATAAATCAAATAATTATTTAGGTTGAATTTAGGATTCATGGTCAATTTAGGGTCTGTTAAATCAATGATAAATTAATTAAAAATATATTCAATTAGAGTTTATTTGATATAGTTGAACATGAATATAAGTTGAATTAATTATATCAATTAATTATATGTTGTATTTAATTTATATTAAGTTACCAAATTAGAAATTTTGTATATATTGTTGGAATTAACTAATAATGTACTTAAATACACACACATGTTCGTGCAATAGAGCATAAACATGGTTAAGTTATGATGAATTACAAGTTTCATTAAATTGTTGATAAGTTGATGAATTTAGTATTTTCTTGAAATTAAATTAATTTTTTATGAATTTGTATTTGAATTAATGCAATTGAGCATGAAAAATATCAATTGATAATGTATCATGTATTATGAATTATGTTCATTTTGTTTTTGTTAAGTTTGATTTAATGTTAAATTTTAGGAATTTAATTGAATTAACTATGAATTTTTTCAATTACAGTTGAGGTAGTGCAATTTAGTTATAATTATGTTAAATTGACTAGAATCTGATTTCTTTCTTCTTTTTTTTACAAAATATCTAAAACATAATTATGTTATGCATTATGGTGACAATATTGTTCATAAAGTGAACAATAGTATCACTTACAAGACGAAAGCAGTTTGTTGTTAACTGGTAATTTAGGTATGTCGTATGAAAAATGATAGAAATCATTTGTCACAGACTTAGGTGAAATTATAATGATATTAATGTTGACATAACTTCAAGATGTCAAATTGGTAAATAACAATATTATTATGTACCAATTTTGTGTGATGGTATTTTAAGACAATGATTGATTTTTTTATTTAAAATGGTTTGAATATGATGATATTGTATGTAAGTAGTTGAGCACAATCTATATGTGTCCCATCTTCTACTAGTCCTTCAAATTTAAATGGTAGAGGTAAAAATAATTTGTGTCGGATGATTTGCTACAAATAATAGATAATATTATATTTGACAATTCTTTTGCTCATCAACATAGATTTAAATATTTTAAGCTTAGTGACAATGAAGATGATGTTGATAATGATAATGATAATGATAATGATGTTGATGATAAAATTATTCCTCTTGTTCGTTAATTTGGAGATGCTTTGGATGTAGTTTTATTGTTTCACATGATTGGGCACTTAGTCATAGATGTATATCAAGAGAGTCTAATTTGGAAGTTGGTCATATATATAGTATTTAAAATAAATAGGTTAATGTTATTAAATAGTTATACATTGCACACTTCGTTGAGTACCGAGTCTAGTTATAAAATTCAATATTTGTTCAATTATGATGTGTGTAAGCACTAGAATATAAGTGGTATTTGTGTGGGGAATATCAATATGAGTGATGCTTTACACATCATTACTCATAGGTGTAAAAATCATTATTACAACTAGTTAGGCCGGTATAGTGCCTATGTAATACAATGAGATGCGTAAAGGAATAAGATATTTACAAAAATACATCATGTGATTATTGACAAGGAGTATATGATTTGGTACATGACTATAATATGACATATCATTACTTTAGATCCCGAACAGGTTCTTGTACCTAGATATATATAGTACGAGCAACATGCTTAGCGGATTCAATATCATGTAAGTAATAAAGTTTTTTATGATTAATATTTGTTAATTGATTAGTACTTAAAAGTGCATTTGTATCAAGGTTTTATATCATTATTTTACACTTGAAGTATCAATAACTCTTTAACTAAAGCATGTTTTATAATAACATATCTAATAATATAAGATACCTTTAATTTATGTTAAATATTCATCTTAAATACAGGCCTATCATATAAATGAAAGGATTGATTGATGAGTTTAAGTACTAAAATCGAAAAGACAAAGAGATGGTTAAACTTAGAAAATAGATGCTGGTGTAGTCTAAACTGGAACACTGTTTGGTAATTAGGTTATATCTAGAGCTGTAAATCCCAGATTTAAGTCTACTTTATAAAAAATTAAAGGTAAGATATAGGCCTACAACTTTCATGTGGAGGTCTGGTTTTAAAAAGACTATTTTTAAGTTCAAATTATAGCAACAATAAAAAAGTCTGAATCTGTCCTGGAACCCAGACACTGTTTAGTGTTCAACCCATATCTAGAGTTCTAGAAGTCCAAATGACCTCTATTTTTTTTTTTTTAAAAAGCTGAGATAATTTTCTACAAATTTTATAGGAGGTCTAGTTCAAATTCTAACGTTATCAATAACGTTTTACACAGACAAGAGAAGATAAAGATTGTCACTAAGTCAAGAATTGGCCACCCGCTCATCAATTAGTCATTAGATCAATAGTTTTTAATTTTGGCCTCTAAAAGTAATTCTTTACTTGTTAAATGGTTAATCTAGATTTATATTGTATAACACTTGATACAATAAATTCTTGGCACTTTTATATCTCATACTATATGGTATAACCGACGCCT